>NC_081773.1:31531766-31831766 GCF_963082965.1 Carassius carassius | reverse complement strand
TAACAGAAATAAAATAATTTTAAAAAACTTCAGTTATAGTTTCAGTATATATTTCAGTTAGAAGCTGAGGCAACTTTTTTAAGTTTAGTTGAAATACTAAAACTACTAAATCTAAAACTGAGATAAAAATAAATACAAAACATTAAAAAAAAACTAAAAATGACAAAAACACCACACAATTAATAATAACACAATGCAATAAACTATTAGACATTTAAAAAAATATATTAAATCACTAATTAAAATAAAATGAAATAATTTATAAAATACAAAACATAATTTTGGATGTACAGCAATAAAGTGCATTATAATACAGTAACAAACAAACAAAAAAAAAAGTATTTATGATCCAGATTTTCCATCACTTGAATCCCTCAAATGTCATATTCCAAGCTAAATGTATGAGCTGTATGAAGCCAGATCCTAATGAGTGACGAGTGTGTCTGTGCTCACGTGTGTCTCCGGGACAGGCGATGGGTTTGGTGCTCTTGCTCTGGAGAGTCGCACAGGATGGGGTCAGGAAGCTGACGCTCTGGTCTTTAGAGCGTCGTTTAGCGCTGAGCGTGTGAACGGTGACCCTGTACTTACAGGAGAACAGCAGACCGGGGAGATTGATGAAGTTCTCCTGCAAAAGAAAAAACACGTTCATCAGAGTGACCTGTGGAAGAAGACTACTACAACTGTCCATCTTATGAAGAAAACAGTGTTTGTTCATGCAAACATCTCATGTATGATACTAACGTGTTCCAGTTAGCAACCACCGCAAAACACAGAAACGTCTAATAATATGGAAGGTGGATAGGGCCAAAAGTCTTTATATAAAATGTGTGAAATTTGACTGTATTTGTGTACATTAATGTGAAAACATACACAGCAGCCAATCAAAACTCTGGATTTTAGACCATGATTGCATAAGTGACATGATGTGCACACTGGTATGATCGTATGCAAACATCAGATCTTATATGAAGGATGATGCATCGGTACATTGTGTGTGATGTCAGTCTTGTGTCATCATTTGTCATGTTCTTTTTAGAGGTTTAGCTTAAACACTCAACACTCATCCCTGACATTTAACAAGCAAACAATGACCCCACTATCTCTGGAGAAGGTAAAAATGTAGTTTTTCAGTCATGGATCAGAAAGCGGATGCGTGTTTCCTAGCAGCTAGCAGCTAGCGCTCCGCTGGGGCCGCTCTGGGGGCTTGATGAATTCACTCCCGCTTCCTGGAAATGTGATTTTAATGCCTGTGTTTTCTTAGGCACTGGAGCACATTCTGAGCACATCATCTGAAACAACACACGCTAATCAGCTGCAGTAATGAAGAGAAATGAACACTAGCACACAAACCTGAGTCAGAGATTTCTGCGGCGCTCCGCTTCGGTTGTGACTGCAGTACTCCGGCATCCACTGAACGTGATAGCGGTTCACAGCAGCATCTGCACAACAAACAGCAACACTACTTTAACATCTTCTACTGTACAACAACTATTTTACAGTAGATTACTTTCAACTTGTAAACATTACTGATCCCAAATTACAAGACATTGTAGTCAGTAGTAACATAATCAGACTACTTTTTGATTACCTTTAGATTACTTTTGATGTAACTAATTTTTCACATTGTTTTAAATTTTGTATCATATTGATATATATGTATATATATATGAGAATTAGTGTTATTTTTCTAAATTAGACTAGAAATTATAATAAACTAAATTATAAATAATAATAATAAATTATCTATAAATAATAAATAAAATGTAGTTTTTAGATATTGTTATCATCCTGCACCTCGTTTTATCAATGAGTCATTTCCTAAATTAGACTAAATAGAAAAAAAATATAAAAAAATTTCATTAAATTATTTTAAATTAATTGCTTGTACTACAAAAAGTTCAAGATGCTTGTCTATTTGTCATCCTGCATCTTACTTTTTTGTCAACTAGTCATTTTTCTAAATTAGAATATATGGAAATGTGCATGAATAAAGTGCATTCAAATCATTTCAAGATTCGAGCTGCATGAAGAGCAATTTTAATTTCTGTCTGAATTATTCCTCTCGCTCTATCCAGTGTTTATTATCATGAAGTACCTGTGCGTCTCCTGGAAAAAGGCATTAAAGTGAAGAGTTTCCTCCTGCGCTGAGATTACAGAACAGTAGAGGCTCTCTGCGCTAATCAGCAGTGTTTATGCAACGCCTCCCGTTTATTATTCATCAAACTGAGCCGTTTGGATGTCAAACGATACATTTCAGATTAATAATAGAGTATGTTCCGGCCCTTCAGAGGGACTCGACTGCGGTCGGCCAGATAAAAGAGCCTTTGGAGGAGAAGACCTGAAACATTTCTGGAAGCAGAAACAAGGAATCGCTGCTGGAGATGAAGAAAAACTACAGAGTAAAATAAACAAGAAAGCTGAAAAATGCTCCTGCGCATGCTGTGTTCAGAGGAAACATCCACTGAATTACTGAACATTTTCTAGTTGTGATACAAAACTAAAGACTATTTTGTTAACCTGCATCTTAACATTTTATCTAGTAATTTTCTAGACTAAATTAAAAGTTTCATTATACCTACAAAATAAGCATATTGTAGTTGTGTTTTAAAAAGTCTTTATATATACATATTTTTTGTATTTATTTATTTTTTTTTGTAAAAAAATACATAAAAATATTATAATAAATAATGTCTTGTGAGTGCTATAAAAATCTCAAGATATTCTGTCATCATGCATCTCACTATTTTATCCATTATTATTATTTTCTCTAAGTAACACCACTTCATAAATGAGAAAATTAATGAAATATTAAATAAAATCATTCCAAAATTTTTGGAATGTTCAAAATTTTTTTCATCCTGCATCTCACTTCTTTATCAACTAAACTAAATTAAACTAAATTAATAAAAATAAAAAATTAAATGAATTTATAATACATTAGGTTATTCTAAATTTTGTGCTTCAAATATTTCAAGATTTTTTTTCTAGTCAAGATAGTTTGCACTATGAAATGTTCAAGATATTAGTCATTGTGCATCTTGCGGTTTTAAAAGCTAGTCATTTTTTCAAAATTAGGCTAAATTACATTTTAAAAATAAATTTAATAAAGCAATTAAATTACATATTTTTTTAATTTGTTCAATAAAATTTATTTTTTTGTCATCCTGCATCTTGCTGATCATAAAGTTTTTTTTTTTAAACCCAATTACAAATTTTGAAATAAATACAATTATTGTAGTTCAATTATTCTAAAAATGTTGTCATCCTGCCTGTCACTGATTAATCAACCAGTTTTCAAAAAAATAAATAAATCCACCAACTAGCTGATTTATATCTCTAGCTGGAATATCTTGAGTGTGAGTGTGTGATTTCTGGCTGAAGCAGAAGTGAGATTAGTTGAGCTTGAGCAGAATAAAAGTGCTGAGCAGGATCTGAATCACATTAACAGCTCAGACTGTGACAGAGAATCACTATCAGCAGCTCCAGACTAATTTAAAGGCTCAATTTTCTTTTTGTTTTCTCTAAGAATGAGTGAAATTACAGAATCTTAAGAAAAACACAAGCAACAATTGGGTGTTTTTTTACTGTGTTCTCAAACAGAAACTCCTAAAGTTTGGATATTTTTCTTTTGAAAGTTGTATCTGGGTGTTATACACTTCCAAATAAAATATTGTTTACATATACCATTCCCCAAGCAAGTTATAGCCATTTATTACAATACTGTTATCAACGCTTTTAAGTGAAAAACATTTTTGTTTATTAAGAATAAAGAAACGTTTAAGGAGTAAAGAAAATGAAAAGAGTGTTATATAAAAACAAAACAAAACAAAAAATGTTTTTTTTTCTTCAGAGAAATAGATTTTTAATCAGAGTATGAACAATAAACAAACTGTGCAGCATGTAGTTAAAACAATTGCACAAACTGTCTTCTACAACAACACAAACAGTGCAAATGATTCACAAACTACACACAAAATGAGTGAGAAATATTCAGAGTGCAACAGAAAAAAATAGTGCTAATTATCTTTATGAACTATATAAGAAATATAGCTGCAAGCAGCAATTACGGGGCCAAGCACTCCAACGGCAAATTTAGGAGCTAAGCATGGAGCATCATACGAAGTGCAACAATCAGCAATTAAACCAATTTTAGGATGATTGTAATTGAAATGGCTGAAAAATCATAAATACAACCACTAGTAATAAGATTAAATGGCCTATCACTTTTGACCAACAGGTAGTGCTGTAATCAAATAATGTTGGTGTGTTCTGTGTGAGATGACAATAACACACAAAAAGTTTAGTGTCAATATGATAAAGCATTGCAGAGATACAGCCTGAAGTGTCATTCTGACATGATGCCTCAATTTCGTTGCAGCGGTATGCAAAAACCGTTTTGTGTATCGATACAAAATCCATAACATTTTGTCAGGACAGTCTAAAGATCATCTGATTCAATTTTGGTGAAAATCGGACTAAAGGTTGATGAGAAGTTTGAAAAAGTAGGTTTTCAACATAAATCAAAATGGCGGACAGGAAGTTCGGCTTACTCTGGCATATTTGGAATCTATGTTGTCGGCATAAGCCTGGGAATATTTTGAGACAAGTTTCATTTAAATAGGCTAATGCAATAAAAAGTTATTAGCATTTTTAAAAGTGTAATTATTCATGGTTAATGAATGGTTTATTACTCTTGACCAATAGGTGTTACCAAATTTATGTGGCATGGTCAGTGTGAGGTGGCGATGAAACGTCCAAAGTTTGGTGCAAATATGTCAAAGCATTGCAGAGATACAGCCTCAAATGCATTTTGGCACCCTTCCAGCAAATTCGTTGATGCGCTAAATGAGAACCGTTTCGTATATAGACACGAAATCCATAACTTTTTGCCAGCATGGTCTGAAGATGATCCACGTCAAATTTGGTGAAAATCGGACTAACGGTCTAGGAGGAGTTCGAAAAAGTAGGTTTTCAACATTAATCAAAATGGCGGACAGGAAGTATGGCCAATTATCACATATTTAGTATCAATGCTCTCGGCATGACCCACAGAACATTTCAATAGTCTAATTTATTCAAAAGTTATTAGCATTTTTGTGATATTTAATTATAACTCTTGACCACAAGGTGGCGCCGCCACCAAACTTTTTGAGTACCTTCAGGGCATGGGGCCGAAGATTTTTATAATTGTTTTCGTAACGATACGATAATGCTCTAAAAAAATACAGCATTTTGAAACATAATTCAAAATGGCCGACGCCTAAAATGGCCGACACGGGAAAATTTGACATCATTTGACTCAACATGACTCACTGAATCTAAAGAGGCCAGTTGTGTGATTTTTGGCCAAACTATTCAGAAGTTATAAGCCAAAATATGCGATTTTCATATCTCCTGACCACTAGGTGGCGCTGCGTCGAAACACTGCAGGTAGTCTCAGGTCATGCTTGTTATAACACACACCAAGTTTGGTCTCAATATGCCGAACTGTTGCCGAGATGTAGCCTCACATGCATTTTTGCGTGCTTTTCGTCAAATTTGTTTACGTGTCATTCGACAACGGTTGGACGAATCAACTTGAATTCCATAACTTTTTGCCAGCATGGTCTGAAGAGGATATGAGCCAATTTTCGTGAAGATCGAACTAACCGTCTAGGACGAGTTCGAGAAAGTAGGTTTTTCAAAAAACTGAAAATAGCGAAAAAACTAAACCTTGCGATTTTTGAATTTTGGGGTTCATTCGACTTGGCATGAGCCAAGGATTCAGAGGAAAAAAGACATTTCATTTTCTGGCTTACGGTTCAAAAGTTATTAGCATACAAACATTGAAAGTTTGGACAAGTGGTGGCGCTAGAGAGTAGGAGTTAGAGACTTCAAATTTGCTATAGTTAATGTTGGGACTGTCCTCTATCAGTGTGCCAAATTATACAACTTTCCCGCAATCGGTTCTATGGTCTGCCATAGACTTGCGGCGGAAGAAGAAGAATAATAACGCCAACGAAAACAATAGGTGCCTACGCACCTTCGGTGCTTGGCCCCTAATTATTTACTTAATATACATAATATAAATCGATTTTACCGGGACATCACCCAGCGACGCGAAGAAATAAATCCCAGTGCTTTATCAGACATGTACCACTGTTTCATCCTTGTTTTTTATCTGTTTTATGTCAAAGTAAAGGGCTTTTTCAGAGAGTTTTCTCATGCAAATGTGTTATTTTGTGTTTGTTTTCAAGCACTCGCGACAGACTTTACTTTAACTTTGTGATCATTCATAATTCCAGAGAAATATGTTGAATAGTGGTTCAAAAGACCAAAACCTATGTTTATTGGTTGAATATGGGACAGTTTGAACCAATCTGTGCAAGGGGGTGGGACTACGCATCAACAATCGTTTCTGTTTGGCTCAGCGGAACAAAATGCATTGGTTTCTTCTGACGAATCAATGTTGTCAAAAGGTGATGACGTAATCACGTACACTACGGTGCCTGTGAATATCCAAATGAGAGAATATGGGATATCTTCGAAACGAGGAGAATCTCATTTTAACATTTTAAATCATGATAAGCTGTTCAAAAGTTATTAAACATTTAAGAACAACAGTTATTTTAGCTGCAGGAAGCTGTCTCAGTCTTTGAGGGTTAAAGGCTGTTAATTAATAAAGGTATTGAACTTAAACTGATATACATCTAGTATGCATTCATAGTGTGTGTGTGTGTGTGTGTGTGTGGTACCTCCTCTCTTCTTCCAGTAGATGCGGACCTGTAGCTGTGTGTCCTGATAATACGGTGTGCCGACCTCCAGAGCTCCAGCGGCTCTCTTCATCGACACCAAACCCAGATCAGTGTCCAGTCTCCTCAGCTTAGATACAGCCTCTGAACAACACACACACACACACACACACACACATCAAGAGACGACCAGAGACACAACGCTGGGTCACACTCCTAGTGTTTAGTCTTTTTAAAAAAATGTCTCTTCCACTCACCAAGGCTGCATTTATTTGATCAGAAATACTGTAAAATCGTGAAATATTATTCTAACTTTAAATAGCTGTTTTCTATGTGAATAAATGTAATTTCTGATGTAATAATCAGAAATGTTTCTTGAGCAGTAAATCATCATATTTTCATGATTTCTGAAGATCATGTGACACTGAAGACTGGAGGAATGATGCTGAAAATACAGCGGAGCATCACAGAAATACATTACACTTTTACACAGATTCACACAGAAAAGAGTTATTTTACATTATAATAATATTCAATTTTTTATCAAATAAATGCCTTTACGAGCAGAATAAAAAGATTTAAAAATCATGTTTCCAAACAAGTACTGTACATTGAAACACTATTCACAGTGATTTCCTCAATAATTAGAAAGGCGAGTAACAGTGGATGGAGTCAGCACAGATGCTGCTGTGAGAGAGGCGGGCCGCACTTGTCTGCTTGTGGAGGTGTGTGCTGAACTGGACGGAGGCTTTGCTGCTCTTCAGCCGGATCTGACCCCAGTAAGAGACGGCCTGGACCTGCACACTGTAGCTGCTGTTGACCTGAAGACCGTCCAGATCCACCCAGCTTCTGGCCTGAAACCACAGACGAATCCAGACACTAAACCTTCACACACTCTCAGTTCATCACTACAGTTCATCACTACATCACTATATCACAGTGTTATCTCAGTGTTCCCGTAGCTCAATTGGCAGAGCATACGTAGAGAAACGTATAGCAGGAAATGTCCAAATATGATTTTATGAATAATCTAGAGAAAACTGTGAATTTCTTGTGATCTCATTAGATTCCTTTGGTTTTATTGGTCTGAGTCTGCTGTGAAAGGGTCGTGATGTGCTGCTGGTTCTGGACTCAGATTGACCGCTGGACTCAAACAAACACGGGCTATATATCAGGAACACATGTGGACACGACGAGTGTTTCTCAGCTGATCATTCCTCCCGCAGCGTGAGCTCGGTTAGTTTGGGCATTCCTGCAGCAGCGGGTCACTAACCAAACCCTGAGGAGCTGCGTGTCAACAGAGCGATCGAGTGTCGGCGTTATGAACACAGTCACTGCGGGGTTTGCAGCGGTCTACAGGAGCTTCAGGAGCAGCAGCACTTCAGCATGTCATCAGATCTGGAGCCCACCGCTGGCCTTCTGACACATCACACCCAAACATGCTGCTTTTCATTTCTTTACATTTTATACTTTACTGCAATGGTGTGAAACTTGGTGACTTTCTTGACACTTGCTATATGAACTTGCAAAATTGTGGACATGATTAGAAAAGGTCTTAAAAACACTTGTGGTCTCTGCGGTTACAATAACCACCATTAATAAGAAATATGAAAATACACAGCCATTTTTGGAGTCCATTCAGCAAATCAGCCATAATAAAGTAGTGTTTGATAAGTGCTAAATATATGTGCAAATGCAAAACTTAATACAGTACAGTATGTCTGAAAATGCTCTTATAAATGTGACGCTGGACGTCTTAAGTCGCTGGGGTATATTTGTAGAAATAGATAACAATACATTGTATTGGTCAAAATTATACATTTTTCTTTTATGCCAAAAATCATTAGTATATTAAGTAAAGATCATGTTCCATGAAGATATTTTGCACATTTTCAACCGTAAATATATCAAAACTTAATTTTTGATTAGTAATATGCATTACTAAGAACATCATTTGAACAACTTTAAAGATGATTTTCTCAAAATTCAGATTTTGTTTTATATATATATATATATATATATATATATATATATATATATATATATATATATTATGTATAATATATGCATGCATTTAATGTAAAGTAGCCCCTAGATATAAATAACATATACAAACATTTACAAATATATATTTAAAAAATATTTATATTGCACACTACTGTGATACTTGGTGGCTATACATGTAATTAATTGTAAATAACATTTTTTTAAAAAATATATATATTAATAATAATACTAAAATATTGTTATATTATTTCAATGAATGCAGTATGAGATGTAACTATTATATACACAGTGGCAAAAAAAATTAAGTAATTAATAACAACATGTGGTATTTTTTTGTGTATCTTTTGCAGCATTTGCCATGTAGCAACTAGATATAAATATTAGATCTTGGTTCCAGGAACAGTAAAGGGTTAATCGATGACGTCTGAGTGCTCGTGTGAATGCATGATCTTGTAAATAAACTCTAATGAAAGAACCTATTGAAAGGAAGGCCTGCTGTGTGATGATGTTTCTCTCAGTGTTTGGGGAAAGCGGCTCTCACCCCGTCGCTGGTCTTCCTCCTCTTCCTCCGGGACGGGGCGAGAGATTTCCCCGGGATCGTCCAGCTCCAGTAGATCTTGTAGTGATGGACGGGGAGGTCAGGCTCTGTGAGGAGAGTCCAGCTGATGCGGACCGTCAGCAGACCGTCAGGTCCCTCTGTGATGTTAGACACACTCAGTCCAGACGGAGCTGGAGGAGGAGACGGGTCTGAACACAGAGACAACACACCAGTCTGACACAGCTCATCTCTATATTCACATTCATTAAACAGAAAACAGTGATCAGATATTCATTCAAATGTACAGAAATGTAAAGTAACACAGGTTTACAACAAACTTTGAATACAACAATAATAATGACAGTCAAACCCAGAAGTGCACTTTTACAATATTTATAAAGATCACTTGATTATATAATATTAAATAACATAGAGTATTATTTATATTCTGCAGTATTAGCTTTCATATTATATTTATATTTACATGTATATATTCAGTTATATTTTTTATTAATAATTTTCTATTATTTTAGTAATTTTCAAAGCTATTGTTGTTAACTTAAACTACAAGCATAAATAATATTTTTGTTGCACGGAAGTAAAATAAAATAAACCTTTATAATTTATTTCATTTCAGCTAGTTGCCGAAGCAACATTTCTTATTTTCATTTAGTTTAAAGATGCACTAAAATAACTCAAACTAAAATAAAAATTAAAGGAAAAATAGAAACTATATAAACATACAGACATTTATTAAAAAAAATTGTAAAACAATTTACTAAAACTCTAAAATATATCAAATCAAATACATAAAATATACAGAAATTCTAAAAATGAAAATATAATAAAAACTATAATATCTCAATGACACTAAGTGCTTTAGTTATTTTATTAGCTTTTGTTTTAATTAAATGATTTAATTAAACGATTTGTTTCAAATTAATTTGCTTTATTTTTTATTTCAGTTTTTGTTTGGGTAATATTTATAATTAAATTTTTTTAAGTTTAAGTTTTTTTATCTAATAATTCTATTTTATTTATCTATTTCAGCTTAATTTCAATTAACAATAATGTTTTGTACTTATTTTAATGAACAAAAACAACAACAACAACAACAACACTACACAAGAATTGAAACAATTTAACAGTGATTAAATTGTTAAATTGTATAATTAAAAATAATTTAAAATTAGTAAAAAAAGTTTTTTAATTATTTATTTATTTATTTTTTAAATAATCTATTTTTCTCTTTGTGATAATGGAATTTTTTTACTGTTTTATATTTTATTTTATTTTCATTTTACAGGGGTTTTTTTCAGTACATTTGAGGCAGTCACCTGCTGGATCAGTCTCAGTATAAACGGAAGTTAAAAATAAATAAAAACACATGATGTAGTGAGTTTTCTTGCGATCCCTGAGCACATGTGAATGTCCACATCTAAGGGAAATGATGTCATCTGTGTAGAGGAAGTGGAGTTAAGAAAATGGGACTTTAATGGGAAAATGGGCCAATCTAGAGGCAGTCGGTTCCTGTTATTGAGGCCCGTCTGAAGACCAGATGCTCACGCAGGACATAAATAATCAAAGAAATTCTCTGCAAATCAGGTGATCTGACCAAATGTGATATGAATAACTGCACTGACATGCTCATTAATTCTATAGAGCTTGCTGACTGAATAAAAACAAGCAAATACATCATAAAAGATCACTAACTATAGACATTATACAGCTGCTCATATGAGTTTAAGTCATAATTACGCTCCTGAAGTGATTTTGGTTGGAATAAACAAGAGTGGATTGTGATCCTGTGAATAAGCAGCCTCTCATGACAGTCCAAATAACAAGAAATTACACTGACATATGAGAAATAAAGCCACAATTAGTGGACGGAAAGTCACAAAGCTGCAATTTACAAACAAAACATTTACAAGAATCAACTTATGATGTATTATACACTGTACAGGAGAGGAGAGAACTTATCTTGAGTTCATCTTTAATGCTTTTAAGTGTTTCAATACAAATAGCTTTTAATATGTTTTACACCAAACTGATGACTGAATATATTGCATATTACCTTCTAAATTATAATAGAATAATACAGCCCTACAAACCAATAAATGTGACTGTAAATAAACCAAATACTCTTTTCTTATTAATTTAGTGCAGCTGATTATAAAAATAGTGCCTGTTTTTTTCGTTCATGTCACACTTTCTCACTAAATATGTGCATTTCATAATGTTTTTTCCACTTTTCCATTACTTTGTAGACTGTGTTATAGATTATGAAACAAACAAAAAAAACTATTGACATTTAACTGCTTTTTTATGCATGCATTAAAGCTGTTACATTTCTATACATTTCTATATTTTGCAGCGCCACTTCAAAGCCAACATGACCATGGCCAATGGTTCAACGCACCAAATGGTGCACCCAATTCGTTCCAAACGTGGATTAAGAAATGAAATGCCCCTGTGGGTTGCTCAGAGATGAACAGTTCTGCTTTGTCGTTATATTTTGTTGGCAAATTTGAGCAAAACAGTCAACATTGTCTAAAATATCAAAATATTAACTTCTTACTAAACTGTTGTATACGAGGAGTATCACATTTGCACTCATGTGATATTGCACATGTATATATAGTAGTATTTTATATGAGATAGATTGTCTGGTCTCTGATATTTAGCAGCTGGTGCTGAGACTCATTTCATGACACATATAAAGCTGACGTAAACATATTTTCCTGGAACAGCACAGATAACAGATATCAGAGAAACGAGTGTGATGAGAAAGCACATCTGTTTCTGTAACACAACTAAACTCCCAGCGTGTGGGAGAACTTTGCAGAAAATATTCTACAGCACATTTAACAAGTTAGCATGAGATATAAAAGGAAAACAATGTGAGTCAGTTTAGATATAGACTTTTCTTTGACCCAAATGAAGGTTTCATTTGTCTTAGGCATGTCTAGTTTTAGTTAAAGGCGTAGTTCACCCCAGAACAGAAATTCTTTCATTATTTACTCAACCTCATGTCATTCCAACCCTTTTTTTTCTTCTGTTAAACACAAAACAAGATATTTTTATGAATGTGGATATCCAAACTATGGCAGTCAATGGCTACCAGCTGTCTGATTACCAATATTCCTTCAAATTAGGACTACAACAAACAATTATTTTGCCAATCGATTAATCTAATGATTATTAGAATGATTAATTGACTAATCATCCATAGACTTTGATTATTCAGCTTTTGCAATTAGTTAAAAAATATTAAGTTATACATGTTCTAACAAAAGAATAAAAGCTTTTGAAAATCTTTTTAAGTAATTAAAATACATTTATACAAATAAATATAATGAGTTGCATGTTGCTAGCATGATTTTAACATGAATAGCATGTTGCTAGCAAGTTTTAGCATGAATAATATGTTGCTAGCATGATTAGCATGTTGTTGGGATGTTTTAGCATTATTAGCACATTGCTAACATGTTGTCCTACGATAGTCATTAAGCTTTGCCAGTTTAAACCATCTGTAAGTCTTACAGTGCAAGAGTTTTGATACCCTCAATGAAAGTCTATGGGACTTTTCGTAAATTTGTGCATCCATTTAACGAAAACCGTAAGTCTGATCAGTCAGAATATACATAGCAACCCGAGTCAGACCAGTCTGAAGGTCTGTGCCATATTTGGTGTTTGTAGCTTGAAAACTCTGGGAGGAGGTACAGTTCAAAATTAGTCTCAGAAGAAGAAGCAGCTTAAATGGCAGGGATGCACGATATTATCATACCTAATGGTCTGGTAAGGCTTTTTATTTGCATAGGGGGCGCTGTTGGCCCACGTGTATCACTTTGAAACTTGTGTTCTGAATAAATAAAGCCGTATCAATGACATAAAATCATGAGTATGTTTCGATGTAAAGATCAGAAGCTATAGATTACATGAATAAAAAAAATCACGAACATGACACACACACACACACACACATTTATATTATATATATATATATATATATATATATATATATATATATATATATATATATATATATATATATATATTAAGTCCTGTGTAATATGTTTTTTTAAATAATTATTCTAAAAGATTTAGAATTATTCTAAAAGAGTTCTAAAAGATTTTCAGAATTTTTTAGATTTTTATGATGCGTTTATAATTTCCACACAGGAGAGACTTGGTGTTGTTTTCAAACAAAAGAAAATATATCGGTATCGGCAGGAATGAGTTGAAAAATATCGGCATATCGGATATCGGCAACAACTCAGTATCGTGCATCCCTATTAGATAGTAGACCAAAGTGATAGAGGGAGTAAATCAGGTGAAGCTCTGGAGAGTAAATCTGTCAGACTCACCTCTGGAAGAGCGGAAGTGTTTGCTGGGAGACGTGAAGCCACGCGTGCCGTGAACGTTCACCGCTGCCACACGGAACTGATACCACCTGCTCGGCCGCACATCGCTCAGCAGCGCACGCTCTACAGCAACCTGGGGGGCAGAGGGGTCAGAGGTCACAGGGTCATGTACAGGGGGCTCTGAATAAGAGCCTGGAATTTAGTCTATTTTAAAACATGAAGGACTGGAGAGACATCTGAGCATCTGTTTATTTTAACTTGCTTCAACAGCAAAAAATTATTTTCTAACTCAGTATTTGTGACTCGGAGTCCTAAGTAGCACAGGTATATTTGTAGCAATAGCCAACAATACAATTTAAAAAAGTATCAATTTTTCTTTAAAATTGATTTTAATTAAAATTGAATTGAATTATTTATTATTAATTATTGGAATTATTTAAAATATACAAATTGATGCATATGAACTTAATTATGAACTCAAATGAGTCTGAATATCTTAAGTCATTTTGCCAAAACTAAATTTGCAGTAAAGTTTTCAAAAAAATACGTTTTCTGCCTTAACTATTGTAATGTGATTAACTTTTGAGGGAAAAACAGCAACTGAATAAAAAACAAAGATTGACAGGACTTGATTTTATTTGTGTATTTTATTTATTTATTTTTCTTTCTGAATGTTAATTGTCTTTTAACTAACAGCTGGATTACTAAATCGCTAATTAATATGATCTTAAATTAACCAAAATATTAGTTTCTAGTGTTTTCCTCAGCAAGAGTGTCATGATTTCAGAAAGGAACCAGTTGCAGGTGGAGGGCTGACCTGTGCGATGTCCTGCCACGGCGTAGCGTCGTCTTCGCTGGGATGGATGCCCAGGTTCCAGCGGCGCTGCAGCACGTAAAGCACCGGCTCCACCGAGACGTTAAAGCGGGACGACCAGCGAACCTCCAGCAGTCCTGACGCATGCTCCACAAACAGCAGCTCCTTCCGTGGCTTCAGAGGAGATCCTGAGACGACAGAGGGGCTTTAATTACACGAAACATCACCTCAAAACACCCCGACACTAGCGCTGAAATCTGCACAATAAATAGACTTTAGATGTGTTTCTTGTTCTTTAAAAATTTACTCCAATTTCAATAAAAACAACTATTTTTTATTTGTATTTTAGTTCTTATTTTGTATTTGTGTTTTGTAGGAATAGCTAATATAGGATTATTATCGTTAACTAAAACTAAAATCATAAGAAACATTTTCAATACTTGAAATCAAAGAAACATTAACTGAAATAAAAATACAGTAACACTAAAAAAAAGTTAAAGATAATAAAAATGAAATATAAAAACAGAAAACAAAAATATTAAAACGTTTAACTAAATTTAAAATGGAACATAAAACTAATAATAAAATGGAAAAGTGAAAACACAAAATTACCAAAACTTTATTATAATAAAATAATAAATAATAATAAAATACAAATAAAAATATAAAATAACAGTAAAATAAAATTAAATAATTCAAAATATTAATAAAAACTATATTAATGATACTAAAATAACACTGATCTAAAAAATAAATTTTGTGAAAATAAAATACAAAATGATAAAAATGTTACCTTTAAAAAAATGAGAATCCAATCTTTAATTTGTATGTTTTTTTAATTTGCTGGATTAGACTAAAAAAGACATTTTCACATTGTTTGAATGCATGTGCAATAGTTAAAAATAGCTATGTTGAGTAACTCCTGATAATAGCGATGTTAAACGATGTTAATGTGATGCTCTCACTGCAGATACAGCAAACCTCCATCTGCTCCACATGGCAGTGACTTCCATTTAACCCTCAAAGACATCTCAAATTCTTCCATATGCAATAAATTAAAGATTTATTAAGTACAACGCTTCGGGGGGGAAAGAAGGGAGAAAATGTTCTGCTCCGTGACTTTCCTCGATTCGTTACAGCTGTGATGGAGCACCGCTGATTGAGGAGCGACGTGAAGGACCCAAAGATGTCCAATGCTTTCCACACAATGGTCTCCAGAAATCAGAGCGACTTCACTGATCACTGCTGACCGATGCGCTTCCATCGGAGAACAGCGCTCAAGATGTGGGGCTTTTATTTATATCATATTATTTCATATGTCATTTTTGTCTGTTTTTGCTCATTTTCACAAACAAAAAGAGTTGAAAACAAATAATCCGACAGTTGTTGTATGATAAAAACACAAAAAGACAAGTCACCTGCCTCATTCTTGAACAAATCAGCCATTTGAATGAATCAAGTGAGTAACTGATTCAGTGGCTTGTTCATAAGACAGTCAGTTGATTAATTTCAGAATAAATCAGCCATTTGAACACATTAAGTGAGCCAATGATTCAGAGACTCGTTCATAAAGAATGCAACTTGCTTTGTTTCTGAACAATCCAGCTGTTTGAACGAATCAAGTGAGCCAATGATTCAGAGACTCATTCATAAAGACAATCACTTGCTTTGTTTCTGAACAATCCAGCTGTTTGAACGAATCAAGTGAGCCAATGATTCAGAGACTCGTTCATAAAGACAATCACTTGCTTTGTTTCTGAACAATCCAGCTGTTTGAACGAATCAAGTGAGCCAATGATTCAGAGACTCTTTCATAAAGACAATCACTTGCTTTGTTTCTGAACAATCCAGCTGTTTGAACGAATCAAGTGAGCCAACAATTCAGATACTCGTTCATAAAGACAATCACTTGCTTTGTTTCTGAACAATCCAGCTGTTTGAACGAATCAAGTGAGCCAATGATTCAGAGACTCGTTCATAAAGACAATCACTTGCTTTGTTTCTGAACAAATCAGCTGTTTGAACGAATCAAGTGAGCCAATGATTCAGTGATTCATTCATAAAGACAATCACTTGCTTTGTTTCTGAACAATCCAGCTGTTTGAACGAATCAAGTGAGCCAATGATTCAGTGATTCATTCATAAAAAGATAATCACTTGCTTTGTTTCTGAACAATCCAGCTGTTTGAACGAATCAAGTGAGCCAACAATTCAGAGACTCGTTCATAAAGACAATCACTTGCTTTGTTTCTGAACAAATCAGCTGTTTGAACGAATCATGTGAGCCAATGATTCAGTGATTCGTTCATAAAGACAATCACTTGCTTTGTTTCTGAACAATCCAGCTGTTTGAACGAATCAAGTGAGCCAACAATTCAGAGACTCGTTCATAAAGACAATCACTTGCTTTGTTTCTGAACAAATCAGCTGTTTGAACGAATCAAGTGAGCCAATGATTCAGTGATTCATTCATAAAGACAATCACTTGCTTTGTTTCTGAACAATCCAGCTGTTTGAACGAATCAAGTGAGCCAATGATTCAGAGACTCGTTCATAAAGACAATCACTTGCTTTGTTTCTGAACAATCCAGCTGTTTGACCGAATCAAGTGAGCCAACAATTCAGAGACTCGTTCATAAAGACAATCACTTGCTTTGTTTCTGAACAAATCAGCTGTTTGAACGAATCAAGTGAGCCAATGATTCAGAGACTCGTTCATAAAGACAATCACTTGCTTTGTTTCTGAACAATCCAGCTGTTTGAACGAATCAAGTGAGCCAGTGATTCAGTGATTCATTCATAAAGATAATCACTTGCTTTGTTTCTGAACAATCCAGCTGTTTGAACGAATCAAGTGAGCCAACAATTCAGAGACTCGTTCATAAAGACAATCACTTGCTTTGTTTCTGAACAAATCAGCTGTTTGAACGAATCAAGTGAGCCAATGATTCAGTGATTCATTCATAAAGACAGTCACTTGCTTTATCTCTGAACAAATCAGCCGTTTGAATGAATTGTTTAAATTAATGATTTAATTCATTAAAACATGATCTGTGTGATTTGCTGAATCAAAATGTTTCTTTCTAAAGCTCCTTTTTGTAATGTCTATTCAAAGTTTTTCTCATTTAACACAATAATGATTTTAGATGATATTTCGGGGTTCATTTCTCAACCCAAATTGATGTGCGATCAGTTACTTGACACATCATATAATTGATTAAACATTTCAATCACTTGACATAATAAACTGAAAAGCATCAGTGATTCCCAGCATGGAGAAAGGCAGCAGGAGTGGGATGTGGATGCAGACGCTGGAGGACTGAGATGGGCTCGTGTTAAACGATCAGTGACGGTGGGATCTGACGACAGAAGCACAGCTGTGGTGGATTGTGCTGCGGTTTCACAGCTCCAGCACGTGTGTGTCGTCTGTTCCAGTAAAATCCCACAGCGTTCCTGAACTCACACACTCGCTCCAGAGCAGGAGCTGGAGCTCCAGAAACCACACAAAGCTCCACGCAGCTCCAGAGTCCTCCAAAACACAGCGCCTTTACTGCAGGACAGTATCTCTGGAGCTCAGGTCATGGGTTCGATTCCCACTGAATGCACTGACATATGAAATCTATAGATTTAATGCAATGTAGGTTGCTTTGGATAAAAGAATCTGCCAAATGCATGAATGCAAATGTAAATGCAATGTGAAGATCAAGATATTTAAGTGAGTTTGTGGTGCAGTAACACAATAAAATAAATTAAACCTAATTAGTAATATTACAAATGTAACTAAACATGTAAATAAAAATATGATATTTTGAAGTAGATTTTATTTTTATAGTTTCAGATTTCATTCAAATTTTTGGTAATTCTTTCATAATTATTTTATGGTGTTAGAGTCATTTTTAAAATATCACTAATTCGATTTAATTTGTTTTTATTTCAGTTTTTAGTTTAGGTTTTTTTTTCTTCAGAAAAACTAGCAGAAAAGCAGAACAGAAATCCTGTGCTTCACAAACGTCCCACTCTCGCTGCTGAATTTCAATGAGTTCAAGAATGAAATCAAACTCAGAAACACTGCTCTGGCTTCATACTTTAAACAGCATTATTACTGAGACAAAAAAAAATGCATTGCACATGTGGGTTGTTTTGACAGTACAGTAACACTTTACTCAAAGCCTTCATACATAATGCATTCCAAAAGTATTTTAATGCATTGAATAAACATGATTAAAACCTCAGTTATAATACATAATAATCCTCATCTATTCATTGTTACACCATATAATGCATCTTAACTTTGGTAACAGTTAGTTGTGACAACATATAATGCATTACAATGTACATGATGAATACTTCATAATGCATTATAAATAAAGGCTTTAAGAGTTGAATCGGGCTTGGTCTCTGGGTCAAGGAGAGAAACGAGGAGGTTGCAGGAACATCTGAGAGCCATCGACAGAGCAGTGCTAATGGTTTCCAGCATCGCTGATCATCATCTTCTAACAGAGAGAAACAATTACGCTCCTGACACCAGCGACGCTCTCTGATTGCCTTTGGATTTCAATAAAAGGCTTTACGGCTCTCTGCAAGCCAGGGGGAAGCAGTAAATCAGTACAGACGAACCGTGAACCCCACGCTTTCAGACGCCACGCTTCTGTGTTACTGTAGCATTCCTCACATACTCCAACAGACTTACTTTCATTTATTACTCTTACTTTCATTTATTACTCTTACTTTCATTTATTGATTTCCTGTTTCACTTTAACTTAATCACATTTATAGAACTTGTGTTGTGTTTTTGTCATTTATATTTTTTATATTTATTGATTTAAAAATGCTCTTATATAGTTGTTTTTAGTAGTTTTAGTTATTTTAGTACTTAGATTTTGTTCAAAATTTGGATTTGATTATATTTATTTATTTTTATTTTTAGTTTAGCTTAAGTCTTAGTTGTGTTTTTTGTCAGGTATATTTAGATTTTTAGATTTTTATATATATATATATATATATATATATTTGTATTGATTTTGTATTTATTCCTTTTAGTTATTTTAGTAGTTCACATTAAAAAACTACCTTTTTTAAAATGTTATTTTAGTCATTCATACAAAAAAAGTTATTGTTTATGTTTTGAATTACATTAAATTTCTACAGTTGTCAGATGCTTTTATACAAAGTGACTCTTCCGTATTTAAGTATCATTTATATATTATTATAATTTTTATTAATATTGAATAAGCAGTTATTTTTCATTTTCAGTTTTAAGTTCAATGTATTGCATTTTTTTATTATTATTATTATTATTATTATTTCAATTTAGTACACAAATTTTTTTTTGTTATTATTATTATTATTATTATTAATTATTTTGTTTAATGTTTTGAATTTTTTATGTATTTTTCAAATTTATTTTTATGATAATACTTTTTATTTTTATTTAGGTTTAATTAATTAATTATTCTTTCTTTTCTTTTTCTTTTTATTTCAAGTTAGTAGTTTTATTATTTTCAAAGAACAGTTGTCTTTAATAGTTTTAGTTCATTTTATGATAAACATAAAAACATAAAACTTGAATGAGAAAAAAGTTTTGTAAGTTTATAACTTAGAATATGAACCCAGCCATGACTTTTCTCTCTTTCTGACGATGTACAGATCTGCATGACTTTCAGTTTTTGTCCAATCAATGAAAGTCAATGGGGTCCAAAACAACAACATGAGACTGTGATTGTGTGGACACAGAAAGCAGAATCTTCTCGTGGAATAGACCCAGGTCTGAAGGACAGGAGGCTCAGTAAATGCTGGTAACTGTGTGTACCTTTATAAGGGTTCTTGGGGATCTGGCAGGTGTGTCCGCATCCGTTCGGACAGCACTTCTTCAGAGCCGTGCACTCGGCGTCTGCTTCACAGCTCTCCACACACGCAGCGGCGAATCCACTCGCTCGCTCCGGAGCGGGACAGTCCCCCGGCTTCAGCGTCTGGACGGAGCGCAGGAACTCACAGCTCGTCAAACACTCGTAGTGCTTCTTCGGGAACTGAGTCTGAAATCACGAGACGCTGATCTCAGATCTGACAGCTCACATGTGCTGTTTGTGTCTCAGAGTTAACTTACCTCACACAAGTCCTGACACTGGTTCTCCTTCAGGTCCCATGATGCCCTGCATGGCTCCAGACACTGAACGGAAAAAACAGAGAAGAGAGAAGGACGTCAGCTCGTCCAAAATCACAGAGATGACAGCCTGAGCTCCACAAACGCTCCTCTAGAGCATGAAAAAGGTCTTCGGGTTTTACAAACTTGGATAAATGCTAAAAACTAAATAGACCACTTACTAATGATGAATTAAATCATAAAAAATGTCAAATTAAACAAAAATAAAAGGTCTTCAGGGTTTTCCAAACTTGGAACTGCAGGAGGTTTATAACAACGGATTAAATAATAATAAAAAAAACAATAATAATAAAAAATTTAAGTAAACAACTTACTAATGATTAATTAAAACATAAAAAAAAGAAAATTAAACAAATCATTCAAAAAATAAAAGCAATCAAAATAAAAAAAAAACTCAGTAATAATTACTTATAAAAATTTAAAATAAATAATTGTTAAAATTAAAATTGTTAAAGTTAAAAAACACTATCAATTTAGTGATAAAAACATTTACATTAAACAAATAATTTTTAAACAATAAAAACCCTTGCTATGAATGAAATCACAAAAATATTTAAAAATTAAACAAATAATCTTAAAGGCACAATATGTAATTTTTCTGCTTTAACAATAGCAGATATCACTATATCTATGTTATATATATTTTTTTGTTGTGTACTTACATTATCCCGACAGTTTCCATGAACTTTAAAATCCAGAGAAAATTATAGTTTAATTAGAAGACACGGCACGTTTCTTTATTTCCGTTTTGTCGCCCGTCTATGGCGTCATATAAACTTTGACCCCTCTAGTTTATCTAACTTCCTGCGGAACCGCCAAATACAAAGGTGAACAGAAGCAAAGACGAGACGAAGAAGAAAAAGTAGTAGCTAGTCTTGATCGAGACTACTATATTTTATATTTATATTGTTTATATTCGTATTTATACCTCAATCAATAACTTAGTTATGGATCATGATTATGCTTTGCCTGCACGTTCTGTGAAGCGCAAACGTACGGGTGAAATAAATGACCTGAGAAGGTTTTGGGACGAAGATGAAACGAGACACGGGTAAATATTGGAGTTGCATTTCCAAGATAGAGAGAGCTTCGTGACAAGCTGAAACTACAGAGAGATGCTTGCATTCTAATAAACAGGTATGCATCCATTCAGCTAACTATATCTATCCGTGTATTTTGTGAAACGACGATGTCTTGTGTAAAACGCAGATGGACTAGCTCTCATGTAGAGTATAATGTAAATCTACATGTGTTCTATATCTAGCTGGATAAAGTAGCTTCAAATGCAGTTCACTATCTTGTTCGATATCATAGTATAAACGTAGCCTAATTATAATTATTAACGAAAGGCAACCGTGTTTTTTTAAACATATATTACTACTAGCTAGATGGAATATTGATTTGATAGGGGTCTGATAATTCATATATCTCTCCGTTCGAAAAGACGTGATTGTCAAAATACTAAGACCGGCGTCTCTGCTGCGTGCCAGAAGCGTGGCGTCTCTGCTGCTGCTGTAGGTGACATAGAGGGAGACCGCCGACAGACCAGGCTCTTGTCTTCATGACAACAATATCTATACTTCATGTTGAACATAAATATAAAGCCTACTGATAAAAGACACCGTCAACAGTATTGACGGCAAAATAGACGATGTTTGACAGGTGCAATATTTGAAAATCGATAATTATTTATTTATTTTTTAAATTACATTTATATCTGAATTTATGTCAACCTATAGACTTCAAACATCAAAATGTCATGAATTAATATGTATTTGTGTACAAAAAAACATATAAACATATTTTCCTATTATATTTTGCCTGGAAACGCTTCCAACACGCTTGCGTGTCGCGTGAAAAATAGGCGTCGGTTCTATTTCTAGCAAGCACGCGTTTTCCGCACGGCTTGAGCCGCGCCTGAGACACGCGTCTCACGCAGGCAGTCTGCAAGCTCTAACCTATTAACATGGGAGCCGAATTAAAAACTGACACGCCACGCAGCTGAGACGCTTGCGCTACGCATCCAGTGTGTCGCCGGCCTCAGTTAAAATGAGTGAGTAATGTG
This sequence comes from Carassius carassius, assembly GCF_963082965.1. Classification (NCBI taxonomy): domain Eukaryota; kingdom Metazoa; phylum Chordata; class Actinopteri; order Cypriniformes; family Cyprinidae; genus Carassius; species Carassius carassius. The sequence goes on along the minus strand of NC_081773.1, from coordinate 31,809,087 downwards.
GGGAGCGACAGAGCACGTGTTCCAATGAACAACAACTCCCATGAGCCTACGCTCTTTCCCGACGTCATCAAAGTACGTCTCATGTTATTATTTTGATTGAGTGACCCCTGGTGGCCAAAAATTCCATACTGTGCGTTAAAGATAAAAGCAATCAAAATAAAAAAAACTCATCATAAAAATGTAAAATAAATAATTGTTAAAAAAGATACAAATTCAAATTAGCAATTAATAAAAATAACCAATAAAAGTTTAATTAAATAATAATTTTCAAAACACTCGATTTTTCATTACATTATAAAAACGTAAAATAAAATAATTAAATAAATTTAAAATAAAAGCAATCAAAATTGCTAAAGATGAAATATTTTATTTGTTTACCCACATGTCATAAGACCATCATGTGAATGTGCTGTTCAATTATTGAGTAAATATTGCGCAGATATATCTATTGCAGATCAAAGGGGTTCAGGTGACAAATAATAAATAAATAAAACTGACGGATGAAGCATGAACGTCTGAGGATCTTTCTCCACATGATTTAGTCTCATTATCATCTGGTTATTAAACACGAGGTACACCCAGATCAAGAGCTGATGTGAAGCTCCTCATTATCCACTCTTCAGGAATATAATGCATGATCATAAAGGCTATTGTGATGCTGCTTTTTATGATGTTTGACAGCAGAAATAACTCTCTTTGTGTCTAAACCACAGAAGTGTGTGTGAATGATCCTGAAACCCAATATATTCATCAGTACAGAGGAGAGACCGTGTGTAAGAGAGAAATCACTCCTCGAGAAACTGTGAGAGAGACGTCCATCAGTGAACCGCTGATCTCCACCCAAACCACACCAGCAGAGCCAAACCAGAGACACCCAGAGCACTTTAGCTCCAATCCACTCATGCATCAGTCACACACACGCAGGAGCAAATACATTCATTATATCATACACATCTCAAAACAAACAAAGAATTCAATCATACAAATGTATCAAATAAAACCAATCAATAAATAATACAATGCACCATTTTCAAATAAAACCATTAAAAACAGTTACTATCAATTAAATGGTTAAAAACTTAAAATTAAAATAATGTTAAAATAAAACAAATTAAAATAACACACTTACTGATAATTAATTAATAAAGTTTAATTGAAAAAATCATTTAAAATAAAAGCAATCAAAATAAAACCCTAACTAAAAATGAATTAAATAAAATATGTAAAATAAAATAAATAATTGTAAAATAAAAGCAATAAAAATAAAAGATTACCTAATAATCAATTAACTAAAAAATGTCAAATAAAATAATTTTCAAATAAAAAATAACACTTACTATTAATTAAATGAATAAAAGTAAAATATATATTACTATATTTACAATACAACAATTAAATAAAAAACTATTCATATTTATGAAATATAAAATTGAAAAAAAATGTAACAAATGATTTGAAAATAAACTAAAATTACTAAAATTAATTGAAAAAAAGAATTAAGTAAACATAAAATATTAGTAATTTCAAAAATATCAAAAATAAAACAATAAAAACACTTAGTATTACTTAAAACTTAACAAATAAGTTTAAGATAAAAGCAATCAAAATAAAACACTAGCTGTTATAATAATAATAATAATAATAATAATAATAATAATAATAATAATACTTCACGGCTGTGTGTTTCCTGGCAGCTAACGGTTGTGTTCCAGAAGTTAAAACTCCATTCATTTTCTCCATAGGGACAGTGTTTATTAACAATGACTGATAAACCTTTAAAGACAGACCTGTAGTGAGCTCTAAGGTTCTTAATTGATTGTATCCTGTTTTGTTGAAGGCATCAGTTCACATAAATTCAACTTGCTTTTAAAAAAAAATCACATTTACTATAGAATACGAGAAGAAAAACTACATTACCCATGATGCTGTACAGAAAATTCCACCAATCAGAGAGTCATGGTGTTCTTTAGCTCCGCCGGCTCCGCAATCGAGTCTCCCTACACTCTTTCTATAGATTAAAACCTACTTTAAAAATCAATAGTTTTATATTTCTCCATCATTTTTGTTTTGATTCACGTAATTCACAATGCTGTTCATAGTCTGGTATCTTTTTTTTTTGCTTTCAAATCAAAGTTTATACTGTTGTGATTCTGCTCCGAGCTGTTTACTTTGGTACATGGCTAATAATGCTTTAATGAATACTTTATTACAATCCATATGGGAAAAATACTTTAACACACCCCTTTGGAAAAGTGGGTGGGGCTAATTCACTTAGAATGTTCGTCAACCAATCAGAATCAAGCATTCAACAGCCAACCCAATATTCTGAGTGTCTCAGATCCACCATAAAGGCATCACAGATGCAGTGATCTAGTGAGAAGAGCTGAGTAAGCGAACAGAGCTGTTTATGGGCTTTTAATGAGCTCGTTAGCAGCGCTGTCATTATTCTGAAGGTTTATGTGCTGTTTAATGGAGTGTGAGGACCAGACACAAACACACATCTGTATGTAGAATTTTACATAAAAATATTAAATATTATATCAGTGTGATAAATCCTGTTCCACTAATCTCTATGTTAAACTTCAACAAGTCTTTTATTGGCTGATTTCTGTTTGCGGTTCCTCGTGTGAATTACTGTAAAGTGTTGGCGTAAATCACTAGGTTTTATCGCTCTTAAGAGCGATAGTCAAGAAGTGTAATGACCAAATTAAGCCTGTGTTTCTTCATTACACACTGGCAGAAACATAAATATCATGTGAATATTGGGCTGGGCTCCACTGGGCCGGAGTTGTGTGAGGAATGAAGTGGTTTGTGTATGTGTGTGTGTGTGTGTGTTAGAGAGAGAGAGAGAGAGAGTATGTGTGTGTGAGAGATAAAGTGTGTGTGTGTGTGTGTGTGTGTGTGTGTGTGTGTGTGTGTGTGTGTGTGTGTGTGTGTGTGTGTGTGTGTGTGAGAGATAAAGTGTGTGTGTGTGTGTGTGTGTGTGTGTGTGTGTGTGTGTGTGTGTGTGTGTGTGTGTGTGTGTGTGTGTGTGTCTCTGTTGCTATGTGTCTTCTGTTGGACTTCTTCTGCTCGGCTAAACAGAAACAGACTGAAGGCATTTCATTTACCTTCATTAAATGAAAAAAAGTGTCTGAGCAACAACACGTTTTCACAAAAACACAGAGACTGAAGCTGCTCGCACTGAACGACAAGATGGCACAAGAGCAGCATGGAAAAATAAACACGACACAGATGACAGATGAAGAAATAAACTACAGAGAAGAGCGGCTGGAAAATATTGCTGTTTTAATGGAGCGTGAAACACACACTACAGCAGAGAGACGAGACGAGACGAGACGAGACGAGAAGAGAAGAGAAGAGAAGAGAAGAGAAGAGAAGAGAAGAGAAGAGAAGAGAAGAGAAAAAGGTGAAAAAGTGAGTGAAAAAAACTCTACATTCAAAAGCTGTAATTTCATTCATCACACTACTGTAAGAACAACACCAGACGGCTTCGAGAAATGAGTTATTCTGACAGACTTCAGAAGAACAGTTGTGCTGCTCAATATTTTTGTGGAAACCATGATACATTTAATTTTTCAGAATTCACAGATGAATAGAAAGTTCAAAAGAACCGCATTTATTTGTAATAGAAACCTTTGAAACATAAATATCTCTTCTGTCACTTTTCATCAATTTAATGCATCCTTGATGAATAAATGTTTTAATTTCTTTCAAAAATTATTTCATGTATATATACATCAAAGTCTTTACCAATTAAAAAAATACTTTTTCTTTCTTTCTTTCCCTTACATTTATTAATTTAGCAGACGCTTTTATCCAAAGTGACTTTCAAATGAGGACAATGGAAGCAATCAAAATCAACAAAAGAGCAATGATATATAAGTGCTATAACAAGTTCAGTTAGCTTAAACACAGTACACGTAGCAAGGGCTTTTAAATATAATAAATGAAGAAAAAAAACAGATAGAATAGAAAAAGAATAGAGCAACCTAGTGTTAGAGGCCTTTTTTTTGCTTTTGTTAATTGTATAATAAATGAAAAGAAAACAGATAGAATACAAAAAGATTAGAAACTAGTTAGATTTTTTAAGAATAGAATCAGAATAGAGAGCGTTAAAGTTAGAGGGTCAAATAAAGATGGAAGAGATGTGTTTTTAGGCAATTATTGGAGATGGCTAAGGACTCAGCTGCTCAGATTGAGTTAGGGAGGTCATTCCACCAGGAGGGAACATTTAATGTAGAAGTCTGTGAAAGTGATTTTGTGCTTCTTTGTGATGAACAATAAAGCAACGTTCACCTGCAGAACACAAGCTTCTAGAGGGCACACAAGCCTGAAGTAATGAATTTAAGTAAAAGGGAGCAGAGCCAGTGGTGGTTTTGAATTTTATGCGAGCAGCTATTGGTAGCCAGAGCAAATTGATAAACAGAGGTGTGACGTGTATTCTTTTCTGCAATAAAAATTAATCTTTTTGCTGCATTCTGGATTAATTGTAAAGGTTTGATAGAACTGTCTGGAAGACCTGCCAAGAGAGCATTGTAATAGTCCAGCCTGGCAGAACAAGAGTGTGGCGAGTGGGGCGGGGCCGAGAGCTGTGGGAACGGAGCGAGGCCGGTGGAGTGATTGGAAATGAGCGACACTCACCAGTCTCGAGTCCCACAGAGGAGATCAGAAATATAAAACAGTGAAGGATGAGAGAGGACCAGGCCTGGATTTATTTTGTGTTTTGATTTTGTTTGTGCCCGGCAGTCGTCCACGAGGGGCTGCCACACTGTTTTGTGTTTATTTTGATTATTAAAGTCATTTTGATTGTCTGCTGGTTCGCGCCCCCTTCTTCCCGATGATTATGAAGTTTGTACTGTGTTACAAAGAGCTTAAACAAGGAGTTGTGCTGCATGTTCCCAAAGAAAGGGCTTGATCTTCTTAAAGTTGAATAAAGCAAATCTGCAGGACTGGACAGTTTTAGCAATGTGGTCTGAGAAAGTCAGCTGATCCTCAATCATAACTCCAAGGTTTCTGGCTGTTTTTGAAGGAGTTATGGTTGATGTGTCTAACTTGATGGTGAAATTGTGATGAAATGATGGGTTTGCTGGAATCACCAGCAGTTCTGTCTTGGCAAGGTTGAGTTGAAGGTGATGGTCCTTCATCCAGCAAGAAATGTCTGTTAGACAAGCTGAGATGCGAATAGCTACCGTCGGATCATCAGGTGTTGAGTGTCATCAGCATAGCAGTGGCATGAAAAGCCATGTTTCTGAATGACAGAACCTAATGATGCCATATAGACAGAGAAGAGAAGTGGTCCAAGAACTGAGCCCTGAGGCACCCCAGTAGCTAGATGTAGCGATTTGGACACCTTACCTCTCCAAGATACTTTGAAGGACCTATCTGATAGGTAAGACTCAAACCACTGAAGTGTGGTTCCTGAGATGCCCTTTGCCAGTAGGGTTGATAGGAGGATCTGGTGGTTAACCTTGTCAAAAGCAGCGGACAGATCAAGCAGGATAAGTACTGAAGATTTTTGTTGTTGTGTGTGAAAAATGTAGAGACTTGGTTGAACACAGCTCATTCAAGTGTATTTGCAATGAAAGAAAGAAGGGAAACTGGTCTGTAGTTCTATAAAAGAGATGGGCTGAGGATGAGTTTCTTAAGTAATGGAGTTATACGATATATATATAAGTATATATTTTTTATATATATATATATTAGGGGTGTAACGGTACGCAAAAATCACGGTTCGGTATGTACCTCGGTTTTAAAATCACGGTTCGGTTCATTTTCAGTACAGTAATGTCACGATCGGGATACAGGAAAACACAGGGAGAGATCCAAATGCAGATATGTCTTTTATTAGGGGTAATCCAAATCGTAAACAGTCCAGGCAGGGGTCAAAACCAAAGTAGCAATCCAACAACATAAACAGACATAAACACAAGGGCAAGAACAAGACTTCGAAAATGTCGTGATAACTATAAGGACTCCGTGACACATACTAAGACAGACAGGGTATAAATACACAGGGAAATGACAAACGCTAATGGGGAAAGTGCAATGATTAATGATTAGTGACAGCTGAGTGCAATGAGAGGACAGAGATCGTGGGGAATGTGGACATCTAGTGGTTACCCAGGGAACACAAACCAGACACTGTGACAGTACCCCCTCACTACGGAGCGGCTACCAGATGCTCCAAGACATGACTGACAAAACAAGACCAGTAGGGAGGTGGACAGGTGGAGGCTCAGGGGGAGGGACGGAGGGCCAGGGAAAAAAAAAATTGGGGAAACCAGAGACCAGAGGAACATGTAAAGCGGGGAACAGAGACCAGAAGTGCAACACCAAACAGGGAGACCAGGAGGGAGGTGGACCGGCGGAGGATCAGGGGGAGGGACGGAGGGCCAGGCTCACAGAGGAGAACAGGGACAGGAAGTGAAAAACAACAACAACAACACAACAAGAGATCAGGGTGGGTCAGGGCGTTCAGGGACCCAGGATCGTGCCGACCGGGCAGGATTCCAGGGTGGAGCCGAAGACCACCATATCCGTGTGGTCGAGACAGAGGCCCACCCGGGAGGCGCAGAGGACCACCACGTCCGTGTGGTCAAGACCGAAGCCCCCCAGGGCGGAGCAGAAGACCACCACAACCATGTGGTCGGGACTGAAGCCCCCCAGGGTGGAGCAGAAGACCACCACATTCGTGTGGTCGAGACCGAAGTCCACCAGGGCAGCGCCGAAGACCACCACAGTGGGATCGGACTGACAGGAGAGTTGAGAACATGAACAAGTTAAGGGTAGCCTCCGTGGCCATGACAGGATCAGTCGGGCACTCAGAGAGTTCGACTGAGACGTGACGAGTCTCTGGAAGTTCTGCAGAGGAGAGGAAAGATTCTGGTAGATCAGCCGAGACGTGGGGATGCTCTGGTAGTTCCACAGAGATGTGGAGAGACTCTGGTAATCCCATGGTGTTTAGACTGGATTCCAGAAGATCAATGCTGACTTGACTCTGCTCATGAAGATCATTGGTGGCCTGACTCTGCTCATTAAGAACATTGGTGACTTGCATTTGTTCATGAAGATCATTGGTGACTTGCATTTGTTCATGAAGATCAATGGTGACTTGTCCTTGTTCATGAAGATCATTGGTGACTTGCATTTGTTCATGAAGATAATTGGTGATTTGCATTTGTTCATGAATATCATTGGTGACTTGCATTTGTTCATGAAGATAGTCGGTGACTTGACCTTGCCCATGAAGAACACTAGTGACTTGACCTTGCCCATGGAGATCAATGGTGACTTGACCTTGTTCATGAATTTCACCTGTGATTGGCTTGACTCCGGAGGGTCATCGGTGACTAGCCCTGACTCCGGAGGGTCATCGGTGACTAGCCCTGACTCCGGAGGGTCATCGGTGACTAGCTCTGACTCTGGAGGGTCATCGGTGACTAGCCCTGACTCTGGAGGGTCAGCGATGACTAACCCTGACTCTAAAGGGTCCATGAGCAACTGACTCGTCTCTGGAGAGTCCACGGGAACCTGACTCGACTCTGGAGGGTCCACGGGAACCTGACTCGACTCTGGAGGGTCCACGGGAACCTGACTCGACTCTGGAGGGTCCACGGGAACCTGACTCGACTCATGAGGGTCCACGGGAACCAGACTCGACTCTGGAGGGTCCACGGGAACCTGACTCGACTCTGGAGGGTCCACGGGAACCTGACCCTGATTGTGCAGTGGCAATGGGCTGGCGGCCCTCTTGTACTGTGGCGCTGGCTCAGCAGACATGACGTGAACAGTCTCTGGATCAGCAGACGTGACGTGAACACTCCTGGGAATCTCTAGGATCTTGTTCAGCATGGAAAAATAATCCAAGAATGTCTCAACGGCCATCTTGGGCAGTGGCGCTGGGCTGGCGGCTGTCTTGCATCATGGCGCGGGGCTGGCGACCACTTTGTGCTGTGGTGCTGGGCTGGCGTCCATCCTGCCTCGTGGCGCTGGGCTGGTGGCCATCTTGGGCAGTGTCGCTGGACCGGCAGCCATTCTGCGCAGTGGCTCTGGGCTGGCGGCCATCTTGTGCTGTGGCGCTGGGCTGGCTTCCATCTTGCCTCGTGGCGCTGGGCTGGCGGCCATCTTGTGCAGTGGGTGACGTGCGCTTCCTCTCCCTTCTATAAGATAACTATAAGGACTCCGTGACACATACTAGGACAGACAGGGTATAAATACACAGGGAAATGACAAACGCTAATGGGGAACGGGCTGAATGCAATGATTAATGATTAGTGACAGCTGAGTGCAATGAGAGAACAGAGATGGTGGGGAATGTGGACATCTAGTGGTTACCCAGGGAACACAAACCAGACACTGTGACAAGTAAGGGAAAGAAATGCAAACATTAAACTGCAGGTTGTTTATTACTATAAACTTTTTTTAACAATTTGTTTACATTTTTTTAAATACTTTTTACAACCCGAATTCCGGAAAAGTTGGGACGTTTTTTAAATTTTAATAAAATGAAAACGAAAGGAATTTCAAATCACATGAGCCAATATTTTATTCACAATAGAACATAGATAACGTAGCAAATGTTTAAACTGAGAAATTTTACACTTTTATCCACTTAATTAGCTCATTTAAAATTTAATGCCTGCTACAGGTCTCAAAAAAGTTGGCACGGGGGCAACAAATGGCTAAAAAAGCAAGCAGTTTTGAAAAGATTCAGCTGGGAGAACATCTAGTGATTAATTAAGTTAATTGATATCAGGTCTGTAACATGATTAGCTATAAAAGCTTTGTCTTAGAGAAGCAGAGTCTCTCAGAAGTAAAGATGGGCAGAGGCTCTCCAATCTGTGAAAGACTGCGTAAAAGAATTGTGGAAAACTTTAAAAACAATGTTCCTCAACGTCAAATTGCAAAGGCTTTGCAAATCTCATCATCTACAGTGCATAACATCATCAAAAGATTCAGAGAAACTGGAGAAATCTCTGTGCGTAAGGGACAAGGCCGGAGACCTTTATTGGATGCCCGTGGTCTTCGGGCTCTCAGACGACACTGCATCACTCATCGGCATGATTGTGTCAATGACATTACTAAATGGGCCCAGGAATACTTTCAGAAACCACTGTCGGTAAACACAATCCGCCGTGCCATCAGCAGATGCCAACTAAAGCTCTATCATGCAAAAAGGAAGCCATATGTGAACATGGTCCAGAAGCGCCGTCGTGTCCTGTGGGCCAAGGCTCATTTAAAATGGACTATTTCAAAGTGGAATAGTGTTTTATGGTCAGACGAGTCCAAATTTGACATTCTTGTTGGAAATCACGGACGCCGTGTCCTCCGGGCTAAAGAGGAGGGAGACCTACCAGCATGTTATCAGCGTTCAGTTCAAAAGCCAGCATCTCTGATGGTATGGGGGTGCATAAGTGCATACGGTATGGGCAGCTTGCATGTTTTGGAAGGTTCTGTGAATGCTGAAAGGTATATAAAGGTTTTAGAGCAACATATGCTTCCCTCCAAACAACGTCTATTTCAGGGAAGGCCTTGTTTATTTCAGCAGGACAATGCAAAACCACATACTGCAGCTCTAACAACAGCATGGCTTCATCGTAGAAGAGTCCGGGTGCTAACCTGGCCTGCCTGCAGTCCAGATCTTTCACCTATAGAGAACATTTGGCGCATCATTAAACGAAAAATACGTCAAAGACGACCACGAACTCTTCAGCAGCTGGAAATCTATATAAGGCAAGAATGGGACCAAATTCCAACAGCAAAACTCCAGCAACTCATAGCCTCAATGCCCAGACGTCTTCAAACTGTTTTGAAAAGAAAAGGAGATGCTACACCATGGTAAACATGCCCCGTCCCAACTATTTTGAGACCTGTAGCAGAAATCAAAATTGAAATGAGCTCATTTTGTGCATAAAATTGTAAACTTTCTCAGTTTAAACATTTGCTATGTTATCTATGTTCTATTGTGAATAAAATATTGGCTCATGTGATTTGAAAGTCTTTTAGTTTTCATTTTATTAAAATTTAAAAAATGTCCCAACTTTTCCGGAATTCGGGTTGTAATAAAACAAATAATAAAATATAATTTATAATAAAATAAAAAAGAATAAGAAATAAAATACTGCTGCAAAGTTCTCCACTAAATAAAATACTCTCAGTCTCAAACCAATATCATATAATAAAATATAATGAAAAATATAAATAAATAACTAAGATTACTGTGCAGCATTACCAATCCCAGCTTGTAGGCCTACTCATATTTTAAAAAAAATATATAACTTTTCCAAAGTGTAAAGTGCAGCATGCATCAGTTTCAGTTTTGAGACCTGCTCAGATTTCGTTATTGCATTGGACCGATCGGAATTAAGAGCAAAGGTCTGTTTAAATGCAGACGGGAGCTGCGTTTGAATTACAATCATTTTTTTACTAGTTGTAGTGATGTTCACACTCGCGTGATGCCTTTTGAAAACCTTAGGCCGGTGACACACTGGCATATTGCACCTGTCAAACATCGTCTATTTTGCCGTCAATACTGTTGACGGTGTCCTTTATCAGTAGGCTTTATATTTATGCTCAACATGAAGTATAGATATTGTTGTCGTGAAGACAAGATCCTGGTCTGTCGGCGCATCGGCGGCCTCCCACTATGTCACCTACAGCAGCAGCAGCGCGCCAGCGCCGCGTCAGTCACGATTCTGGTGTGTAAAGACACAGAAAACGCGAAGCAACTGACACGCAGCAGAAACGCCATGCTCACGCCACGCAGCCAGTGTGTCACCGGCCTTAGAATCAGCTGCAGGGCAGGATTTGCGCTGAACGCGGAGACTTCCACCACTTAATATGTTCGTTTGGAAACACTAAAATGTATATGTTCCGCAAACAAAATATTGCATTCGGTCATTCGTACCGAAAGCCCTGTACTGAAACGGTCCGGTATGAATACACATAGGTTACACCCCTAATATATATATATATATATTCTACATTACCTATAAGTAATACTTATATAAAAATATTTCTATGTTCTAGAAAAACTAGCTAGAAAATAATCCCAAAACCCCAACAGCATAAACTCCTCAGTGTTTTACAGCATTTACAGCAAGTTAATCTGATAAACATTACAAAACAAAGCATAACATTGACACTCCACAACCACACGACACAACACCTGTATCAAACACACACTCTGTGAAATATCATTTCAAGCGACAACAGAAGAGTGGAGAGTGAACGTGAATTATACATGTGTCTGTGTTATTAATGAGCGCTTTGTCTGCACTGGAACTTAAGAGCACTGTGCTTTAATACTGCATGAACCTAAACTGATCCTCTTCAACATCACATGCGTCTGGAAGAACTAGCCAAACAACACTGGCTTCATCAGAAAACAAACATATTTAGTGAGCAGAAGAGACTACGTAAAAAAATGGTACTGTTCGAAAACTTTTGATTAGTGTATATAGGTTTACACATATAAACTATTAAATGCAGAGACTTTTTAAAATAACTTAATAGCGTCTGATTCATTTCAGTGTAGTTTGTTCATCAGGAGACTTGATCAGATGTCTTTATCAGTAATGATGAATACTCTTCAGAGTCTCTACTCCAGAGTGAACAGAGGCTCGTCTGATGTGTGAGGAACACACAACACTTCAAGGCCAAATAAATGAGGACAGAGTCAAGGAGACACTGAGCGTTATTAATGACGGCTGATAAGAGAACAGACCCTGCGCTGTTTATCACCACCAGAGGATTGAGAAAATCCCTCAAGACTGAGAGGAAATTAAAAACGCAAGCTGCTATCATGACAGCTGTGAAGAACAACATCAGTGCCAAACCGCTGTTTATCTGCACCGACGCCGACGAAGAAACACACACACAGAGAGAGAGAGAGAGAGAGAGAGAGAGAGAGTTTGGATCATGGCACAATAAGACGAAGAACGAGCACAGATCAAATGAAAATGCAAAAAAAAAAAAATGAAGTTAAAATTGTGAAACATGCCTATAATTTGAAATGTATGTTGTCCATGTGAATATCTGTTAAAGTGTAATTTATTTCTGTGATGCTCCGCTGTATTTTCAGCATCATTCCTCCAGTCTTCAGTGTCACATGATCTTCAGAAATCATGAAAATATGATGATTTTCTGCTCAAGAAACATTTCTGATTATTATCAATGTTGAAAACAGTTGTGCTGCACAATATTTTTGTGGAAACTGTGATGCATTTTATTTTTTTAGAATTCACAGATGAACAAACTTCAGAAGAACAGCATTTATTTGAAACAGAAACCTTTTGTAACAACTTTTGTCTTCACTCTCATTTTTGATTAGTTTAACACAGCCTTGATGATTAAAAGTATTAAATAAAATGAACTGTGTACATTATTAATAATAAAATATTGCATTATTGCATTATATTTTCATTTTTGCACCACTATCGCAATCAAATAGAATTGCAACATGCCATTCTCCAGTAAATGTATCTTGATTTAATGATGTTGTTGTTTTTTTGCAGTATATTCAACATTTAATCCCATGACTTTATGATGTTCAGACTTTCTACACTGATTTCTGCCTGAATCTGTGGAAGGGCAAGGTAAGACTTTTCAAAATCCTAAAGCATCTCAGTTTTAAAAGAAGAGAATCCCAGCAGCGCTCTCACTGAACGTACACATCTAAAGAAGTTATTAAACTGATAAAACCACAGCTGTCCTCTCAGTGATGTGTAAGCGTGTGAACGTCTGGTTCCGTGTGTGTGTGTGTTCGTGTGTGTCTGCCACAGACTCTCTCCTCCTCTCTGCCACCCACCATGAAGAGTAACGAGCAGAGAGCAGACACACAGCCATCAAACTTAACAGCCGCGTCCCATCAGAGAGACCCCCGCAGAGTCTGACCGGACCGGCCCCGCGCCACACACACACTTACACACACTCTCACACACACACACACACACACACACACACACACACACTCACACACACACACTAACACACACATGCACACTAACTTTCTACATTTTTACAATCTCAAAACAAAATGTAATAATTCTGTATGATATTATAAGCTTGTTTCCCCATGAGAACCTCAATTGAGGTCCCCATAGTGACACACACACATACACACACACACACACACACACACTCACAGCGGGGCACTGCTATCATCAGGAAGCTAATAAAGCCACTCATTTGGCCGTTTATGTACACTGAGGCAGCAGAAGAATATTTGTGTGGTTTACAGAGAGAAACAGAAAAAAAGAGTGATGTATTCACACAGACTTCACTGCTGAAGTCAAATTAAACGGCTGCTTTGAAGTCCAAAATCTCAGAGTCAGACCAACAGCTTGTGCTTCTGCTAGGTGAGAATCACTTCACAAGACCGAGATCATGTGAACTGCCAGGTTTAATAATGCTAAGAGCAACTCAAGCACACTTATTATTCATATAGGGACAGAAATCATAACAAATTAATCTGGTTCTGGTTAATTAATGATTCTGTAAACTATTCCTTTAAGCTTCACTGCCAATGATTGGTCATACATCTTATAAACAAATAAATAATGTGAAGAAATACAAATAAACAACAAAAAAAAACTAAGAAATATAAGAAGTGATTCTCTGAATGATTCAGTGATTCAGTCATTAGACTGATTCAAACCAATACAGTTCAGGATCATTACTGATTCATGATTCTTTTGAGCTGATTCATTAAAAGAATCAACTCATGAGAGTAATTAATTTGGAATTTGGAATACACAGGTTTCGCTTTTTTGTTTTTTTAGGACAACGCAATATATATATATATATTATTTCTGTTACATTTAATCCATAGAGCAAAGATACTTTACTATAGTATTCCATCTAGGATTATTATTGTTTGTTAAACTAAAACCAGAAAAAAAGTTAATCACTTGAAATAAACATTAACTGAAATAAAATAAAATATAAAAAAACTCTGCCTTTAAAAAAACTAAAATTAGAAATGTTATTTTGCTAACTAGCTGACATAAAATAAATGTAATAATAAAATAACTAAAATATAATAAAAGCTATAGACAAAAACACAACAAAAAAACTTTAAAATTTAAAATGAAAACTGTATACAATATAAGAAAATATAAATAAAATATAAAAATAAAATCTGATTCAAAATATTTACATAAACTATTAACTGCTCTGAATCTTCTCGATTCCCAAGCTTGGATGTGAAAATGCAGATCATTTGAAAACACAATCAAAACTGAACTGCTAGTGAAGCAACTGACCTGGAAAAGCACTTCATTGAAAAGCTACAAAAGTCAGACTAATTTCTACCCTGTGAAAAGAAGCTGTTGGTGACGGAGGGGGGCTCAGAAATGCCTCGTCTTTTGCCCTTGATTCTTGAGAGACACAAAAACTTAATCTCAGATCTTTAGAAGAAAACACAGACATGCAAATCAAACAAACCAACACACACACACACACAAACGTCAGTCATCGCAACAGCAAAACAGCTTTTCTTGAAAAGCAATGCCACTAAAAGTAAACCTGTTTTTAGAGATCTTCAAAAGGAATAGTTGGCCCAAAAAATGAACATTTGCTGAAAATGTGTTCACCCTCAGGTCATTTGAGATCAGGATGAGTTTGTTTCTTCATCAGGTTTATAGAAATGTAGTATTGCATCAGTGTCTCATCAACGGATGCTCTGCAGTGAATGGGTGCCGTCAGAATGAGAGTCCAAACAGCTGAAAAAAACATCACAATAATCCAAAAAATACTCCATAATCCATAACACTTCCTCCAGTGAAAAAGAGCATCTGCTGTTGTCTCTCACATCAAAATCAAGCCAAATATTATTTTAGAGCCGTTTAAACGCTGCTTGATCTGTGCAGATTTCTCTCCTGATTCAAACACTTTTTCACTGGAGGAAGTGTTATTATGGATTATAAACTTTATGTATTTTAGTTAAAACCATCTTAATGCTGGGTTTGTCTCATCTTTTGTCTTCTCCAGATGTTAACTGATGGACTGGACTGATGTGGATTATTGTGGTGTTTTTATCAGCTGTTTGGACTCTCATTCTGACGGCACCCATTTACTGCAAGCAATGTTCAATTTCTAAATTTCTGATGAAGAAAAACTCATATACAGAGTAAATTTGCAGCCAACATAAATTTTAGCACGAACTATTCCAGCAAAGACCAGCCGAATTATAAACTGTGGCAAGTCTATTTCTGAGAGTGACTCTTATTTGCAAAGCAAATCAATTCAAGCGTTGGGGGTCTTTGGAAGCCCGACCCTTACAAGCAACTCAAACTGCTTTTCAGCTCCTTGTTTTTTCCCCTTTCGCTTGAACAAGCATCCAGAAGTTGTCAAACTCTCCGAGCTTTCCCTCACTCCAGAAGAAGTGCTCACACGAAAGATAAAGAAAGGGGACACAAAAGGCGGAGGCGGGAGTGAATGGAGGGTGATGGTGGTGCTGTGGCATGCTAATGAAGCTCTAATACTCACAAATGCCCTCTCCCTCCGCTCCAGCAACAGGGCAGCGGGGTTAATTATCATAACAACGGGGCGCTGGACATTTCGCAGGAGACGCCAACACTGTCCTTCTCCGAAGCGCTGACGGATCTCAGAGGTCACTTTATCTTTGTTTAAATAATTAACCCACCTTTGCTTCACTGTTGTTGGAAGAGCGACACCACGATGAGCCTTTCTCGTGGACAGAAACCGTGACGGGTGGCTGTCGGAGACTTCTTTGCTTTTGTTTGTCGTCTACGGTGGCTCAGGCTAAACAGAGCTTTTCACTAGCATAAAACACACACACACTGTACGGGACAATATAGCAGGATACCCCATATAAGCAGCCCAGCGTGGGTCTGGCTTTGTGTTGTGAGGACTTTACAAACAGATCACTTCATTAAGAGGTGTGTGAGCACACAAACTCCACAAACCTGCAGCAACAATCCACCTCATTAACATCTCTGAGTGGAAAAGCCTCGCCACATACTGGGAGGACTCTGGTTTCACAGCATTGCTCAAATATGTTCAAGAAAATCTGGCCAAACAACGGCTAAATGAAAAGGACCTGTGTCTCTTTAGTTGGACGTGGTTAAATATTTCAGCTTGTGTTGATGTAGAATCAATGTTGACAATGAAACATTTGCTCAACGTTCACTTTGAGCTTTACATTGGCAGAAGAGATATCACAAGAAAGCTCTTGTGCAACAGTCAAGGGTTTAACCCTTTATTTATCTATCCATCCATCCAACTATTTATCCATCAATGCATCCATCCAACCAACTATCTATACATCTATCTTTTCAACAATCCATCCATCTATCCATCCATTCATCCATCCATCCATATGTTTATCCATACAACCATCTATGCATCAATCTATCTATTTATCAGTCCATCCATTTATCCATTTATCCCACTATTCATGTATCGACCCGTTCATCCATCCAACCATCTATGCATGCATCATCCAACCATTTATCCATCCATTTATCCATCTATCAAACCTATCTATCTATCTATCCATCCATTTTTTCATCTAACCAACTATCCATCCATCCATTTATCCATCATCCATCCATATGTTCATCCATCAAACCATCAATTTATCCATCCACCCGTTCATCCATCCAACCATCTATGCATGCATCATCCAACCATTTATCCATCTATCAAACCTATCTATCTATCTATCCATCCATTTTTCCATTTAACCGACTATCCATCCATCCATTATCCATTATCCATCCATCCATACGTTCATCCATCAAACCATCTACCCGTTCATCCATCAATTCATTTCTCCATCTATCCAACCAATCTATCCATCCATCCATCAATGACCATTATGTTCGTTGAATTTCAATTAATTCTATTTATTTTCTTACACTGCCCAAATTGGAACTACAATTCTGCATCCCTACATCAGTTCAAATTCAGGAACTGAACTGGAATTTAAGACGTTCTCAATTTAATTCCAAAAGGCGAGCAACCTCATTTCTTGCATTCAGAAACATCTAGATGATTGATTATAATGGCACAGAACACAGTTAAAAAAAAAAGTCAACTATACTTCTGAAGACATGAAACATGACGCAACAGGCAAAGCCGTTCATCTGACGCATGTGTACACATAAAATTAGCACAGACTGAACTCGTTCCACAGGCCCTGTCCCACCCAGAGTACGACAACATATGCATTACTAATTACCATTACAAAAAACATGATTCTGAAGCAGACCTGACAGATCACTAGCAACAGAAACACAGCGAGTCCAAGCATGGCATGATCTCCTCACAGGCGTCAAGAGTTCTCAGACTCTCAGAGATGAAGAGGGCCAGTTGTAATGGGAACGCCCAATACTGAGACACACAAACAGCCAAATCCTTCTTTAACACAGCAGCTCTTGATGAATGACTGGGGACAACACGGTTGCCAGGATCCAATACTGGCCAAGTCCATGGAAAGGGAAAGAGCAGGTCTTTTGTTGCATTCAAGCACAAAAACAAAGTGGCTTTGCTTTTAAAGCACAGTGTATCTCCTCTGTGAAGCCCTCTGACATCCTCATTAACTCAGGGAAAAAACTTGTGAAGCAAAATGAATTTTTGTTTTGCCCTGTTAATGTTGTTCTTCTTGGCTGAACTTCACTCGCCTCATTCTAAAACACCAGCGTGACGCGTTTTCACAACAATGTCATAGAAAACCTCAAATACATGGCAACTGGTGAGAAATTAGACATTGGCTATTAATAAAATAACTGTTGAAATTCAGCAAAAATGTCTAATGCGTGAGAGACTCAAAATGAACTTCAATGGAGTTCGCTATAGGTACACTATCAATGCAACACAAAAATATGATCAAACTCAGATTTGTATCAAGCAATTAAAGTAAATAAATTATCACTTTTTTTCTTGCATTGGAGAAATGAGATGTATAAATACTTCAATTATACTTCTATAAACTTGTAAACTTTACAAATATTGGATTTTTTTTTTTTTTTTTTTGCAATATGAATAGTTCACTTTTTAAAACTTGTACTTTAAAAATATTAAAATAGTAAAAAAATCACTATTCTTTCTTGCATTGCAGTTATGAGATGCATAAATACGTTACCTTACTTGTAAACTTAACACATTTTTAAATAAAATACCATTACTTTTCATGCTTTGAAGTAATGATTTATAAACATTTTACTTTTTAAAATTTGTAAACATTACCAATATTGAAATAAAAATAGCCTACTATGTGTTCTTGCATTGCAGTAATGATATGCATAAACACTTTACTTTTTAAAACTTGTAAACTTTAGAAATATATTTAAATTAAATACCACTATTTTCTTGAATAGGAACAATCACATTTATAAATACTTTACTTTTTAAACTTGCAATCTTTGCGAATATTAAATAAAATCCCATTGTTTTTCTTGCATTAAAATAATGAGATGTATAAAAACTTAAATTAATATTCATATTAATAAAATACCTGTGTCAATTCTGCGATCATGTAAAATGCACAAGAGACTCAAAATTAACTTTGATAGAGTTTGTTGTTGCTAAACTATCAATGCAACACACAAATATTACCAAACTTGGATTCGTAACAAGCAATCAAACCCTTAAAACTGAGCCCTTTCTTTCTCTCTTTTCAACTGTTGCTCATTGTTTGCTCTGCCTTCATCATTTCATACCTTTAAAATGAATCCGTCTGTCAGAGTCTCAGTTAAACACTGTTGTGTGAATGTGCGTCATGCATCAGCTCATCCTGTGAGTGTGCAATGATTCAACACAGGACATGTCTATACCATCAGACCCCCACAGAGACTCAATATTACTGTTACCATAGAAAACTGGAGAGTATGCATCACATTTACACATGATACTGCTGCAACCGCATACATCAAAAATTAACAACATGTTGAGTGAGGCATTGGGTTTAACAAAACATGTCCAGCTCTTATTTCACTTCTAAATGTTGAGTCCTGTTCCTGCAATACAGTGTTTTTAGTGAGCATAATTTACACACAAATCTGAAATAATGCTGGTCCAAATACTACCATGATGCATAAATACTATAACCTTATCTTTCAAAAATTGTAAACTTTACGAAGGTTAAAACACAAATTCAATTGCATTGTAGCAATGAGATGTACAAACACTTAAACCAATTAGTTTTTTTACTTGTAAACTTTATGAATATTTAAATAAAATAGCACTTTTTTATTGCAGTAGTGACATGAACAGTATACATACTTTAACCTTACTTTTTAAAACTTGTAAACTTTGCAAATATAAAAAAAAATCCTTAAGTAGGACTCATTTCTTATTATATTGTTTGCGTCTCTTGTATCTCATATCTCTCGTATTACTCCGCTTCTGTTCTCTCTTTCTTTTTCTTCTGGTGATTTAAAGTGAACTATGACCTGGACATGTTTTTGACAAGTTTCACAGTCTTACCTTTGAACACTGCTTGTGATTCTGACACCAAACCAATGATCCATTGCTCTGAAAAGAGAGAAAACACATCATAAAACACTGGGAATCACATCAGATATGAAACATTCACTCAAACAGGTAAATGATTAGAAAAGTGAAAGCAGTAAAAACAAAGAAGTTTGAATGATTTATTAAAATCAAATCACTGATTCAAAGATTCATTTGCACCATCATTTAAAAAATGGTGCTCGACTAAAAATGTTCCAGTAAACTATTTGTTTCAGTGAATCAATTCAAAACTTTGATTCAAAAGAATCAATCAAGAACAAATGATGCCTAACTAAAAATCTTCCATTAAACTGTTTGTTTCAGTGAATTGGTTTAAAACACTGATTCAAAGATTGTTTTGAATCATCACTCAGATGGTGCCAGACTAAAAATATTGTGACCGGACACCTTTTTTTTTTTCTTCAGTAAAATCAAATCCAATATATTTTTGTTCAATAATATTTTTTCTTTTGTATTTTGAGAGAATTGCACTACTACTACTTTAATTAACATTTATGCAATAATTATGATATTACTTTCCCATTGAAAATAGTTTTTTTTTTTTTTTTTTTTTCAATTAATGCAGTATTTCAGATTAAAATAGAGACTAGGCCTTTAAAATCACATTTCTGAAGGCAGAATAGCACCTCCTAGTGAGATCAAAAAAATAAAATCCTGTAATTTCATGGTGGAGCCACAAGATTCCTGTATAGGGCTCTATAGAGAGGCTGGTCAATTCCCTAGTCGTTTTTTTTAGACATAATTGTTTACTTTTATTAGGTTGTGGATTTAAATGTATATTAAGGCATTCTCAATAGGGGTGTAAGGATTCACTCGTTTTCTCGATGCATCGATTACAAACCCTGTCGATTCATATGCATCGATCTTGAAACATGATTTTTGAATCGTGAATCGCCGATCTTGGACAGTAATCGATTCAAAATGCTAAGAATCGAATGAATCGCGATTTCTATAGCGATTCAGTGCTTTCAAAATGTATACACATTAAATTACTACACGCATGAATTAATGGAGACCTTGAAGAGTGTTCGTGAATCGTGCCTCTTATCTGTCCTTCACGCGCTCCACTGTTTAGCGCCTGAGACTGTCACAGGATTGCGCTCGCGCGCCGTTCGTCTCTGACGCAGCTGACGTGTGATCTATAGGACTCGTGGCCAGTAATGCTAACGTGAAGTAGTTTTACTTTTCTGTAGTTTGTCAATGGCTCTCTGCATCTTACCGACGGAGTTACCGGAGCCGTCGACAGCTGTATTTATTGCATGGACGGAGCAGAAATGTAAGTGTCTAAATCATACGCACAGATCCAATGAATGATAAATGTGTTTAAACAATGCGGATGAACCGAATATACGAAGGAAACTTTTAAAATTAACCACAGCATTAACAACAACCTTGAAATAAGAGTGCGAGATTTATCTGATATGCATGAAAGTAGCGTTTGTTTCATTAGCAAACAGACATCTGCCGCGTTTTCCCTCAGGATCATTCGCTGATGGAGAGGAAAAGTTAAATAGAGATGAAGACGTTTTCACACTGAAAGAGAAGCGATCTCGCTCTCATAGACGTGCCAGGCTATATCTGCAGCGAAACTGAATAAAAGCAGAATGAACTGATGAAACAAAAAAAAACCCACAAACAATTTATGAATGATGCAGTGCTAATTGACATTTATTACAGTACAGAAACTATAAAGTATATTTTCTACCTTATTCTGTGCAGAAAATTTAAATAATTGCTAATTAAATGTAGCCTAGTATATAAAACATCATAAAATTGCCATTAGGAAAAAAATATATATTACAAATGATTGATTATTGTCCAGCAGTGTATTTGATTTATTATATAAAGCTAATTAAAAGTAATTAAAAAAGAAGATAATTCCTTGTAAAAAAATAATAATAATAATAATTATTATTATTATTATATAGGCTACATACATAAAATGATTGTATTTGACATTTCTGTCACTTCTGAAATTATGGCTATGCCCCTGGTGTGACAAAATGTTAGCTTATACATAATACTCTTTAAGCTCTTTTTTAAAAACTTGGCTTACATACATTTTTACGTATGCCATGTCGCATCATTAAACTAGCATTTAACAATGGACAAAAGTTTTTTTTTTTTTTTTTCTAACCTATGGTTCTCTAACCATAAATGCTACTGTAATTCGCCCCTGACTAAGCATTTAAAGAATTTAGTAAAAGCATTTAAAAAATCCTGTGAATGCACTTAAAGAACGCAGAATCGAATCGTTATAGTCGAATCGAATCGAATTTAATTGTGAATCGAATCGAATTGAATCGTTCTAAATTTGCAAAAATCGTTCTTGAATCGAATCGAAAACCTATGAATCGTAATCGAATCGAATCGCTGCCTTGCCAAAGATTCACAGCCCTAATTCTCAAAGATTATTTTTTGTCAAGGTTTATATCTTGTTGTTTTAAATGTTGATTTGAAGTGTAGGTTTTTGCATTATTATTATTACATTCAAACCTAAACACAGAAAGCAGATTGTTACAAAAAACATTAAAATTCTATAAAAATGTAACAAACATTGGGTCTGAACAGACTGTAATAGACTGGGTCTGATCTGATCTTAACCTCTTATTTCAGTCTTCTGACTGATTTTGGCTATATGGTTATAGCCATCCCAATTCATTTGAGTATGTTTAATTCTGTATGTGTGTGTGTCTTTGAGTGTGTGTGTGTGTGTGTGTGTGTGTAAGTAAGTGTGTGTGAGTGGATGTATACGTTTTACACTCAAGCAGTTTTAGAGTGTAACCCCTTCCTTGCGGTCCAATTTTGTAGATTCAGAACACAGATTCCAAAATTTGTTTACACAGAACACGAACTAAAAATGTACCATTAACTACAGTTTCAAATGAACCGTGGCTTTCTTCCTTTCTCCACAAGCCTCTGCACAGGCAAACTTCACGGGTCTGTAAACCAAAAGTCTGCTTAAGTTCAATGTCAAGTTCAAAGGAATCTAGAACAATGTAATCCAGTGGAAATTCCCCGTGAAACCTTGGAAAAGAACTTATCATTAAAGGAGTTAATTTGCCCTCCAGTCCCGCAGGGTGTTGTGCACTCGATGTCAAGGATAACGGTCAGCGGCTTCAAAGCCAGGAAGAGCCTTGAATGCAGAACATGTGCGTTGTTCAAGATGTTTGGGATGCTTTAATGGAACTAAATGTGTGTCTTCAATCAGAGATATAAAACCAGTTTCAGCTGCTCTACCAGATCAGATATCATAATTGGATCATCTTTATGTGAGTGTAAATCAAACATTATTAGCTGCACCTCAAAACATAATGAGCTGCCTAATGCCTACATGATAGAGCAATTCATCGAAATAAAACCAAAATTGTGATAAGGTTGTGATTTAATGAAATAAATATGTGCACTTTGTGTTTCAGAGTGAACTCAACATGCGGCAAACATTTTCCCGTTCTTGTAATGAGAAGCATTTATCAACAAGAGAGCGGCTTTTAAGAGACTCACTGTGGATTTCTGTCAAAATAAAGGTTTGATGCTTTATCACATTAAGAGCATAATAATAAATATTAGTATTGCAATTTACAATTGTAATGTAAAATTAAACAATTATTAAGCATTACTATTATTATTATTATTATTATTATTATTTCTTAAATACTCATTATTACAATAGTAATAATTCTTATTTTGTTTTTATTTTATATTTTTTTATTTGTATTTAGTAGTAGTAGTAGTAGTAGTAGTAGTATTAATAATAATAATAATAATAATAATTATTATTATTATTATTATTATTATTATTATTATTATCATTATTATCATTATTATATAGCCATATCATATATTAATCACAAAATGTTGGTCAAATTGTGCAGCCCTACAAACAAACACCGCAAACCTGTATTTTATTTTTATATTATTATTTTATCATTATTATTATTATTATTATTATTATTATTTTATTTAATTTTTTTTTTTTTTAGCACAATCACAATTCAATTTTTTCCCCAGTCTGTGCAGCTCTACTACATTCTTCTAAGGCAATGAAAAAAAGTGCACAGACAAACTTTTTGAAGAATGGATTTAGGAATGTATTAAATTCAATGAAACATACTGATTGATGAAGGCATAACCAATATGATATATAAATAATCAGTAAGTGTTAGGTAGCACTGTTGAATTTCTGCCAAAATCTATGGAGATTTATTTTTATAAAAGGTTCTTTTCTAACCTGACCTCCCTCCTGGACTCTGACACCTCTCCAGACCCATCAGAGGTGGACTGTGAGGCGTGACAGCAGTCCTTGGACACTCGGTGGGATGTTGACCCAGCTGTCGCTGACCTCGCGCTGATAATTATAGGTCAGCATTGTGACCCGGCTCTTAGGAGAGTCAAGGGTATTCCTGGAGCATTTAAAGCTCACAGATTTACAATCAGTCACTGAGGGATTTGTGTGTCAGATCAACTCTAATCCATCGAGGAACTAAACACAACATCATCCTGAGAGATAAACTGTGCCTTTACATGTGTGTGTTCAGCAGACGCTCTTATCTGAAGAGACTAACAATAGAGGAATAGAAACAGTTCTTCACAGAGCCAACAGTGTTCACAGTGTACACGCGGGTTAAAGGTGGAAGAGGAACATCTGAGAAAAACTGGAGAAAATGGATGGATGGATGGATGGATGGATGGATATGATGAAAAGATTGATAGATGTCAATTTAATGGATGGATGGATGGATGGAGCAACAGATGGATGGATGGATAGGTGATAAATGGATGGATGGATATGATGATAAGATTGATAGATGTCAATTTAATGTATATATAGATGGATGGATGGATGGATGGATGGATGGATGGATGGATGGATGGATGGATGGAGCAACAGATGGATGGATAGGTGATAATGGATGGATGGATATGATGATAAGATTGATAGATGTCAATTTAATGTATATATGGATGGATGGATGGATGGATGGATGGATGGATGGAGCAACAGATGGATGGATAGGTGATAATGGATGGATGGATGGATGGATATGATGATAAGATTGATAAATATCAATTTAATGGATATATGGATGGATGGATGGATGGATGGGTGGATGGGTGGATGGGTGGATGGAGCAACAGGTGGATGGATAGGTGATAATGGATGGATGGATGGATATGATGATAAGATTGATAAATATCAATTTAATGGATATATGGATGGATGGGTGGGTGGATGGATGGATGGGTGGATGGATGGGTGGATGGGTGGATGGATAGATGGATGGGTGGATGGAGCAACAGGTGGATGGATAGGTGATAATGGATGGATGGATGGATATGATGATAAGATTGATAAATATCAATTTAATGGATATATGGATGGATGGGTGGGTGGATGGATGGATGGATGGATGGATGGGTGGATGGATGGGTGGATGGGTGGATGGATAGATGGATGGGTGGATGGAGCAACAGGTGGATGGATAGGTGATAATGGATGGATGGATGGATATGATGATAAGATTGATAAATATCAATTTAATGGATATATGGATGGATGGATGGATGGATAGATGGATGGATGATAGATGGAAGATAAATAGATAGATAGATATTGCATAAAATTGATTAAACATAATAGTGATGTAAATCTCTACACAGTGACGTTATTAAAGCTGATGTACATACAGTAGGTGAATTACTCTTGATCCTATATCATTTTCTTGTACAAATCTTGTTTATGTGTCAGAACATCTGTTCATGAAATAATGCATGTAGACACATTTTATCGTTTGTACACGCTATGTGTAAAGACATGTGATATAATGGCACGTGTCACATGTTAAGTGCTCTAGTTAGTGTGTGTAACAGTCAGCGGCAGGTGCTTTGAGCTCGTCTCGCTCACATTGTTCTGAGTTGAGCGGTTTTTCTGGCTTTTATTGACATTGTTGAGATGCTTTAATCAGAGCGCTGCTTTAGGCGAGTGTTTAACACGACACAGCTCACAGCCTTCTGCTTAAATCAATCCATACGGCTCTCATTTCACTCAGCAGACGTCTCTGAGTAAAACAAGCCAGTGTCATCCATCATTTTGTCATACCTTTACAGTCCAAAGCTGTTGTCCTAAAGGGATTTTCAATGTTTTAGACCAGATTATTCTGTGAAGATTAGTATTATAAATACATCTAAATATAATAAAAAAACTGTGTTTAGTTTAAGTTAATTTTATTTTTCTGCTCATTATAGCACTGCACTGTTAGATGTATTATTTAATTACAAATTTCTTTACGCATTTTTTATTTTACTATAATATTTCTAATTTTAATCCAAAAGTTGCTGTTTTTTTTAGACTCAATTTATTCTAGGAAATATTATTATCATAAATATATCAAAATTTTTCCCCCTGAATTTTAGCTTCTTAAAATGTATTGGCATATAACATAATATTAAGAGTATCCGTATTATTAAAATTGCAAAAGATAACCGAAACCACGAGAGACTAGACATTTTTGGATTGGGCAACATGCTGGTAAACCAGCAAACTGACGTTCTTATCAGCATTTCATAAGGTGCAAAACATCTACAAGATCACAAGATCATCTACAAGTCACATTCCCGAGATAAACCGGCTGTAAAGTGGAAATAATGCACTCTTGGGCTGTTTAAAGAGCCATTATTACTTAGATAAGTTCAGCCGTAACACACCCCACACTCAGACTGGCCAAAGAGCAGATCTCATCAACACCAGTTATATTCAGAGCCAATCAAGCGCTGAATCTGAAGGTTCGTGGATGTTTCTGAGCACATGAATCGGCACAACACTCCATTCATGTCTCTGCTAATGAAACCCTCACACATAGGAGTTGCTGTGGTTTGATTCCCTTCCAAAGTTGTTTCATATCAAAGGCCCTTGAAAAGCGACACGGCACAACTTCTTTCCAATGTTTTCCTTTCCTTTGGATCAGAACGTGCGTCCCTCGAGATGAACGGAGGGAACTAATGGCTTAATTTAAAACGCAATAATTTTTACGACGCCAGGCGCACTCGCAGGACTCTCTGACACACCTTTGGCTTCATACGTCCACACATAAATAATTCCACACACAGCAGATGCTTTCCCGAACAGAGCCAGCCTTTCAGCTCGCAGACGCTGGATTTACAGCTGGGTGTTTCCCTCTGTCCATTACACAATCACCGATACATAAATACTCTCCAATAAGACAATAAAAACTCCAGAAAGCTTCATTTCACTGTTTTGATGACCTGCACTGACACACTTATTTGGGACATAAACTTTCCAAGTTTTAAAAAGTGGCTTGGATAAATAAAAGAGACCAATATTCTTTAGTAATCTAACAAACTGATTCTTACAAATTATTTGAGCGGCAAACCTGATGATGAACACTTTCTCCAGCACGAGATGTGATGAGAGCTTCTTGTTTGGATGGATGGATGGATGGATGGATGGATGGATGGATGGATGGACAGACGGATGATAGATGGACGGACGGATGGATGGATGGATGGATAAAACAATAGATGGATGGATGGATGGATGGATGGACAGACGGATGATAGATGGACGGATGGATGGATGGATGGATGGATGGATGGATGGATAAAACAATAGATGGATGGATGGATGGATGGACAGACGGATGATAGATGGACGGACGGATGGATGGATAAAACAATAGATGGATGGATGGATGGATGGATGGATGCATAAAACAATATAAGGATGATGGATGGATGGATGGATGGATGGATGGATGGATAGTTGGACGGACGGACAGATGATGGATGGATGGATGGATGGATGATAAAACGATAGATGGATGGATGATAAAACAACAGATGGATGGATGGATGGATGGATGGATAAAACAATAGATGGATGGATGGATGGATGGATGGATAGTTGGACGGACAGACAGATGATGGATGGATGGATGGATGGATGGATGGATGGATGGATGGATGGATAAAACAACAGATGGATGGATGGATGGATGGATGGATGGATGGATTGATGGATGGAAGGAAGGATGGACGTATGATGGATAAATGGATGGATAAAACGATGGATGGATGGATGGATGGATGGATGGATAAAACAATAGATGGATGAATAGATAAAACGAAAGATGGATGGATGGATGGATGGATGGATGGATGGATGGATAAAACAATAGATGGATGATGGATGGATGGATGGATAAAATGATGGATGGATGGAATGATGGATGAGAGAGAGAGAGAGAGAGATAGATAGATTATATATATATATATATATATATATATATATACAGAACAACAGATGGATAGACAGATGGATGATAGAAAGAATGAAGGATGGATGGATGAATGGATGGATGGACAGAGATAGATGGACGGATGGACAGATAGATGGATGGATGATAGAACGAATGAAGAATGGATGAGAGAGATGGATAGATGGATGGACAGATGATGGATATATAGAACAACAGATTTTAGAAAGATATCACTAATCAACTAAAAATAATACTTTTTTTTCTTTTCTATTTTATTATAATTTCTAAAAAAGCGTTTATTCCCAAGTTTTTGTTTCTGAGTGTTCCAGTGTTTCCAGCCTGTGGTTCCTGCTGTAGCTTCAGTCAGTCTCTCAGGCTCTCAGTGAAGCTTGATCTGAGTGATGCAGAGGAACTGAGGGCAGCAGCTCGGCGTGTGACGCTGGCATTTGGTCATCAGGAGAGTTCAGAGGGGGGTGCATGTTTTTGCAGCTGACCAGACCTCCCATTTTCACATGAAAGACCTGCGAACACACACACACACACACACACACGGCCTCCGGACACTCTTTATGGAGCACCAACAACAATCGCTTTCTATTCCTGGAGCTCCCAGCCTGTTCAACCAGCCCTTTATCAAGCTCAGCCTGTCACAGCACTTCCTGCGCAGACAAAAGACTTCGCCTGCTTTCTCCATACGTCCCTTTTGATGTTAAGAAAGATGTTCCCCTCAAATCATTAACGGCTAGCTGCCAAATGGCAACATCATAAACCGTCACGACTGCATTTATCCTCAGATGCATGTCAGCTTGTTTGGGTAGCATGGTAAGTTTCACGCTTTAGATGCATGCATTAACCTTGAACACACTTGTGTGCATTCAGATGCAAGCAGAGAGGAAACATTAGAAGAAGAAGAGCCTTTCGCTGAGCTCTGAGGAAACTAATACAGTGTAGACGCAGGACTTCTGACAAAACAAGAGCGTAAGAGCAACACAAACCCTCACTTTCTAACAAGGAATCATGTGTTTCACTGCATGCTCTCATACGCTGGAGATTACAAGGATCAGCCAAAATGCAATAAAGTCCCAAAAAATGCCTTTTAAACACACATTAAACCGGTTTCAATATCTTACGAGGTACAACCAACAAACAAGAATGAAGCTTGTTTGCTACTATGTAAGTAGACTATGTTACGAAATAAGTTGATAAACAAATTACTTGATCAAGAGACTACGTTATGTATTTTTGCTTTTTCATTACAATCAAGCACTCTATACTAAATACATTTTAAAAATATGTAAAAAATGATATATATATATATATATATATAATCAATGTTTCACGTTGAAGGGATGTAATCTTTCTCCTCTGATTAGAACCATTCAGTGTTGTTTTAGTTGTAAAGAACTAAAACATCTAGAACCCAGAGTCACTTTACACATCAATCAAGTATGCAATCTGTTTTCTGTGAATATGAATCGCTTCTTTAAACCGGATTAACCAGAACAGAACAGATGGACGTCCAGAGCTGAAAACTGATTTCAACACCTCATCAATAAAGCACAGTATCAGCACCGGGTAACCGGGTGACCACGGAAAACAATTCATTAATGAAACTCTAAACGTGAAACCTAAATAACCATAATAACAATTAAATGGACTAAATAATGCATCATTGTTGACGGATTGAAAACTGATGATATTCTATGGGCCTGTTCCAAAATGAACTCAATATTTAAATTAATATTCTGTTAAATAAGTGTTCCTTTCATATTCTGTCATGAAATAGTTTTATTTCTAGGCCACTGTAATAATCATCATCAATGTGTCAGGTTCAAACAGTTTTGCCAACAGATAATGTGCACGAAGTTTTTAAATATTAAAATGAATTTAAATAGTGTAAAATAACAATAGGCTAATGTTCATATATTATATAAATAAATGATTAATCTGATTTCATAATTTCTGTACAATCCATTTGAACATGCACTCTTTAAAATAAAGGTTCTTCATTGGCATCAATGGTTCCACAAAGATCCTTTGCATCCATGGAACCTTTTCATTCTACTAAAAGGTTAGGTTCTTTACAGTGGAAAAAAAAGTTTCTTTAGATGATAAAACACTAAGAAAAATAAATACTGTTTTAAGAACTGTTCACTGAAAGTTTAATCAAAACATGTTCTTCTGTGCATCAGTGTGAAAACCGCTTTTGAACCTTTATTTTTATGAGAGCGTGCTATATATATCGGTCATTCAAAAGCACTTATCGGTTGACCATTCTGGCAATAATCCTAATAATAGCCTATTAATAACCAATCATATGGATCTAAATGTCGAGACTGTGTATTCAAAGTCAAAGTTTTAGAATGTTGCATTGAAGCTGATGTTGATGAAGCGCGAGTCTGTGATAATGTCACATTCTGACATACCTGGAAATGTTTGAAAGCGGCAGAAATGCGCGTGATGTGCAGGCTGAGGCATCGCGACGCGCACCTCGCGCGGAACACGCTCGCGCTGAAGAACTCGTCGGCGGGTTTCCTCGCGTCAGCGCTCGCGGCGCTCCACAGCAGCCCTGTAATCCACATGAACGCGAGCATCGCGGAGCTGATGTCTGCAGCTGCAGAAAGAGAGAATGTGTCTGAAGAAGACTGAAGAGAGACTGAAGAAAGTTTCGCGCTGCGGAGGGGCGGAGTCAACGCGCGTCACTGCACGAGCTCTGCGCGTAGCCCCGCCCCTCCAGACGCAGGTAGAGACACTTCAGATGATGGACAAAGTTCTGCTTCTTCATGCCATGATCAGTTTTGTGGCATTTTGTTTACATAATATGTCTTTTTTAAGATTCGAAGGAAACAACTAAAATTCACATCAAATTGTTTATTTCATTGCACTTTATCTATTATCCTCCACTTCAGCAGCTTTTGCACTTTCTTACAGCTTTTTTGTCTTATTCTCTGTAATTTATAAATGTGAGCAAGGAGCACAAAAGCAGTCATAAGCAGCACAAATATATTTGTAGACATAGACAACAATACATTGTATGGGTCACAATTATATTTTTTTATTTTATGCCAAAATGTTCCATGAAGATATTTTGTCAATTCCATGCCGTAAATATATCAAAACTTATTTTTTGATTAGTAATATGCATGGCTAAGAACCTCATTTGGACAATTTTAAAGGTGATTTTTCTTTTTTCTATTTTGTTCCCTCATATTCCAGATTTTCAAATAGTTGTATCTCAGTCAAGTATTGTCCTCATAACAAACCATACATCAATGGAGAGATTATTTATTCAGCTTTCAGGTGAAGTTTTGACCCTTAATTGACCCTTAATTGACCCTTATGACTGAGGTCCAGGGTCACACACACACACACACAAATATATATATATATATATATATATATATATATGACAAAATCAAAGAAGAATTGTGATCCTGGCTTTATACAATGATCAGATTTATGTTCT
This sequence comes from Carassius carassius, assembly GCF_963082965.1. Taxonomy (NCBI): domain Eukaryota; kingdom Metazoa; phylum Chordata; class Actinopteri; order Cypriniformes; family Cyprinidae; genus Carassius; species Carassius carassius. The sequence goes on along the minus strand of NC_081773.1, from coordinate 31,777,842 downwards.
GTAAATATATGCAAATTAGTGCATATTTAATTAGATAAACTAAAGTTTGGCGTGTGTTAGAGCTGCTGAAGTGGAGAAAGCCGGATTGAAGATATGTATTGCAATAGAAATAGACCAAGTGCAATATGATAAACACTTAAATATGTATTTAGCATGTCTTCTTTCCAGTGCATTCAAACACAATGGCTTGTAGTGATTCCAGTGGAAACTTCCCATGTGAGCTTCACACCGTTTTACAAGCATTGCAGACATGTCTAGCATTATTTCTGCTCGCCAGCCACGAGTAGAGTAGCGTGGAAAGAATGACTCCAGCGCTTATTAAAACAACACAAATGCTCCCGAATCCCGCCGGATAGAAATCGCCACGTTAAAAAGCCGCTGAAAAACTTCCCAGAAGGCTTCATAAAACATCATGACTTCACTCTCTCGAAGAAGCAGCAGCGTTTGGTTTGCATCTAATGAGTTTTTATGGGTATTCCTCCTGAACAGAGCAGGACAGAAACTGGGGCTCGTAATCGGTAGGTTTGGCCTGCGACTGCTGCGCCGCGGGCCAGCCGGAGCCCAGCCAAATACTGCAGCGTACTTCTCTAATGAAAGCAGTCAGGACTGTGTTCTCAAGATGCATTGGCCACACGCATCTGCTCAGGCTCCGGTCGCTTAACGTGGCTGAATGCATTCAAACACTGTTTTTAAAAGACCACACTCAATAAACACATTATTAATTAAGCATATATGTACAGCCAAGCAGATGAATGCAATGCGTTTAATTATGCATTAAGCGTTTTCCTCCCACGCTTAAGGTAGCTTAATGCATTATAACTTTTTAAATGTCCAAACTCAATAAACGTAATTAATAAATCCTACTATGTACAGACAAGTAGATATAAGGCATAATACAAGCGCAACGCGTTAAGAATTTTCCTCCCATAGAAAACCATTATAAGAAAAACGCTTAATTTGCCTTAATGCATTACAATAGCGTTTTTAAACGTCCAAACTCAATAAACATTAATAATAAATCATACTTTGTAAAGACAATCAGATGAGACATAATAAGAAGGCAACACATTTACTTACAGTTTAAGTGGTCATATGATGTGATTTCAACTTTGGAGTGTTACAAGATCTTTGTGCATGAAGAAGATCTGTAAAATTGCCAAGACTAAAGTGTTAAATCCAAAGAGATATTCTTTATCAAAGTTAAGACTCTGCCACACCCCCTTAAGCACCTCGTTTAAACACGCCCCCACATCTCTACGTCACAATGTGGAAATATTTGCATTACACTACCCAGATGTTCATGCAAAGAAAGAAGGTGCCATATGCAATGTTGTAAGAAGACAGTACAAGTCGTTATAATCAGTAATTATGTCCCCACTAGATGCAACCAATGTCTTGTTTGTAATGGGTTTCATTGGTTTTGTCTCGTTGTTCCAGGAGACACCATCACAGTGTTAAGGGGCGTAACATTTCCGTCACATGCTTGAGGCATTCAGCCAATCACAGTGCACTGGATAGCTGGCCAATCAGAGCACACCTCACTTTCAGCATGATGAGCTTTGTAAAAATCGTAAAAAAATTAAAAACATTATTAGGAAAATGCTTAAGTCCAGAAGAATTCTTATTCTGGACTCATCTGCTTGTCTGTACATTATGCTTTATTAATAATGTGTTTACTGAGCTTGGTCCTCTTAAAACATTGTCTTAACACATTAAACCACATGAAGTGTTTCTGAATGTCCCCTGGTCGTGGGTGTTTTTCTCCGTCAGCGGTGGATTGGTTGAGTCCAGGGGATCCTCGTCCACTCCTGAACCCTTCAAAGGCGGATGTCTGCGCACCTTGAACGCTCCTGTAATGGTTTAATTTGTTGCTCATTGCAGCCATGTGTTCGCTCAGGTTATGGTGTGTGTTGCGAGCGCATGTGGACGTTGTGCGGTCTCAGGCCTCAACTCAAGATCTTCTGAGATTTAACACAAACAAATAGTAAAGTTAATGTGGTATATATCTGCGAGTCGTGAATAAACGTAACAGATTTCTGTAATAGTGCTAATAAACTAAATGTGTTTTAAATACACAGTAACCAGCTTTATATATTTATCATCAATAAATACAGTGTTTCAATCGCATACATTTATATGATCGATTAAAGCTTGTTCAACAGCCATTCACAACAGTATTTTAAGTGTTTCATACATTTTAAATTACATTTATCATTTAGATGGTTGATTGTATCCCGAAAATTATTATGTATTCATGAAATTAAATTATATTCCAGTTTTAAATGTGTTTCTGATTACAGATAGTCTGTGATTACACAATATTTGTTTGTTTTTTTACAGAAAACCAGTTCGAAGGGAGCATTGTTTGCTTTTTGGGTTGAAAGAATTTCTTAAAGGGGTCATATGATGCTGCTAAAAGAAACATTATTTGGTGTATTTGGTGTAATGAAATGTGTTTATGCGGTTTAAGGTTAAAAAAAACACATTATTTTACACATAAAATACATTATTGTTTCTCCTCTATGCCCCGCCTCCTGAAATGCGTTGATTTTTTACAAAGCTCATTGTTCTGAAGCGAGGTGTGCTCTGATTGGTCAGTTATCAGGAGCGTTGTGATTGGTCGAATACCTCAAGTGTGTGACGCAAATGTTACGCCCCTCACCATACTGTGATGCCGTCTGCCAGCACGAAGAGACAAAAACAATAAAATCCATTACAAACAAGGCATTTGTAGCATCCAGAGTGGAAATAATTACTGATTATAATGACTGTCTTTTTATGCATTGCGTTGTTGTATCCCGCTGCGTAAACATAAAATTATGTCTGGAGGAACGACAAACAACAAGTGCTACTCTACACTATTATTTCAGAAGCTTTCGATACAATGCACATTAGCAACATCTGGTGGTCTGACTTGTTTTCTCCACCGTATCTGACAAATCATCATGAAGCAGAGGATGGTTTGAAGGAGCTTCATTAGTTTATGTTAAAATAATGTAATCCAAATGCATGGAAATTTTTAAATGCATGAGCCTTTAATTTAGGCCTAAAGAGTCACGCATCTCTGGCATCTGGTGACGTGAGCCAGCGGTGCACAGCTGAAGTCAAAGGTGGGGACTCTGGCTCTCCACATCAACACTGACCCTGAGTCTCGTCTGGAAACAGCTGTTTACATCTGGGTCAATATGAAACACTCTTTCCCTTCAACAACTGACGCTTACGAGCCGGTCAGAAACACTGACACATCTGAGACGCCAAGTGTCTGGCCTTGAAAACAGACGAGAGAAAACAGCGTCATGTTAGACGATCCGTGAGAGAAAATGAACACGTTTATTTTCTAATCTATTATTAGTTCCTATTAAAGAGATTAAAATTCTGTTTAGAAATCAGAGAGTTAGGAATAATTACTTTTTTTAATGTTTTTGAAAGAACGCTTCTTCTGCTCAGCAAAGCTGCATTTATTTGATCAGAAATATGGTCAAATAATCTGAAATATTATTATAATCTAAACAGCTGTTTTCTAAGTGAATCTCTGTTAAAGTGTAATTTATTTCTGTGATGCTCCGCTGTATTTTCAGCATCATTCCTCCAGTCTTCAGTGTCACATGATCTTCAGAAATCATGAAAATATGATGATTTACTGCTCGAGAAACATTTCTGATTATTATCAGTGTTGAACACAGTTGTGCTGCACAATATTTTTGTGGAAACCGTGATACAAAAGTTTGGGGTCTGTGAGATTTACAAAAAAAAAAATAATTAATATTAACTTTATATTTATCAAGGACACATTAAATGAATCAAATGTGACAGTAAAAACATTGATACACATTTATTTACAGAAAAGATTTCTGTTTTTAATAAATGCTGTTCTTTTGAACTTTCTGTTCATCTGTAAATCCTGAAAAATAAAATGTATCACACTTTCCACAAAAATGTTTTCAACATTGATAATAATAAAATTAACTTAATATAATATATAATAAAATAACATAACAACATGAAACAAGAATGATTATTTATGCAATATAATTATTCATTTAAATATTTTATATATAAATTATGAAAACATTAGGGAATAAGAATCATATTTATCCAATGCAATATATATATATATATATATATATATAATAACTGCAAATTATTAGCCCAAAGCTAAATGAATGTCTATTTTGTTTCAGTGAGGTATAGGTGTTTTTTTAACTGTTCATTTGAGTATTTTGTTTAGTATTTAAGTCTAATTATTGAGGAGGGACTAGAATAATCATTAATAAAATTGCAGAGAACTGGAATTCAAATTGGAGACATAATTCCCCGCAATTTCCATTCCATCGTTTCATGCTTAACTAAAGGAAGTCGAGGTAATCAAACACAATAACTTTCAACAATAACCTGCAAATGGTCAGTGGGAAAATAATAGCCATCTGCAGATCAAGTGAAGAAGCAGAAAGACTGAGAGCCCAGATCTGAAGAAATGAGTCCCTGATGTCCAGTGTTTATGTGTCCCTCTCCCTCACACTCCTGGAGGACGCTTAACCTCTCGCCCCGATCAGACGTCTGCAGCATCTGGAAGGACTTTTCATTCATAACTCCAGCATGATGTGAGTGTTCCTGTGCAAACGCTGCTACCATTAAAGAAGCCAAACGTCACGGATTGAAAGCATTTGAAAGCATCTCAGCACACCCAACCTGAGCAAACACAGCACACAATGAAGAGCCGAGCAAGTCGCTTCACGTCCAGCCAAAGAGAGGGTTTTCATTCTCCTCCATGAGCTCATGTCAGCTCAGATCAAACAGCACATCAGTGATCTTCAGCTAATGCATTGATTTTTAACTATGCAACTGATGCATCATGAGCAAAGCTGCTTTTATCTGATCAGAAATACAGTAAAGATTTTGAAATATTATTTATAGTAATACAGTAAAATAATCTTAAATATTACTTGTAAATGCAACATTAACACTAACTTTGCTGTTTATTAATGCAAAGCTGCTTCGAATGGAAGCCTGTTTCTGCCACAGGATACAAAAATTACAAAATGTGACTTTTTATCTTAAAATTCACACTATTTTTATTTCTTTTTTATAAACACTGAATTTCAAGGGGAGAAAAAATATCAAAATTGTAAAATACAAACTCTGAATTATGAGAAAAGTCATAATTACTCTTAGGCTTCCATATATATATTTAACGATTAATATGACCAACCAATGGTGTGAGATTGGGGGCGGGGCTACCTGTTTGTTCGACCAATGGCAGATGGAGGGATTGTTTGAAACTTGCTTGGAAACAAACAATAATTTAGCAATCTTAGAATGATTTCTGACTGAAGTAATGATGGTGAAAATACAGCTTTGATCACAGGAATATATTATATTTTAACATATACTCATATAGAAAACAGCTGTTTGAAACTGTAATAATATTTCAAAATTGTTCTATTTTTTTCATAATTTTACTCAGCAATACTAATAAACAAACACTATAGTGGGACTTCAGGAAGTGAATGAATGATGTCACATCAATGAAGGCCTGAGGATGTTGGACAGAAATAACAGTCGGTTTATTCTATTTTGAACAGCTAAGAAAGAGCATAAAGAAGGCTGTTTGAATGACGCTCCCAGATGAATCGTTCCCAAACAGACAGGAACATGAATCACAGACACACAATGACACTCGCCCGTATTTGCTCAGCGGGCGTCTGGCCCTTATTTACTGTGTTCAGGTGACGGTGTGCAGGTGTGCTCATTGTTCGGTCACCTGTGCTGGATCTCAGAAACAACAAAGCTCTGCGTGTGAAGGAAGTGAAGTCAAGCCCGGGCACAGAAACCCTCTCAATATACTCCATCCCATCCATAAAACTAGATGAAACACTTCAGCAGAGAAGCAGGTCAGCAGCCAAACAGTCGTACCAGCAACTACTGCCAAAAGAGCTTTTTATGGCCCAGTTTTATTAAGAACACATACACTACCAATCAATTATATATATATATATATATATGTAAAACAAGTCTCTGCTGCTCCCCAAAGCTGCATTTATTTGATCAAAAATACAATAGAAATCTGAGATAGTATTACAATTTAAAACAGCTGATTTCTATTTGAACAGATTTAAAAATTATAATTTATTTACAGCATATTAGTTATATTAAATATGACTTATTTTATCTATTTAAATCTAATTTGTATTCATTTATGTACTTACTCATTTATTTACTTATTTTAATATATAATATAATATAAAATGTGTTCAATTAGATCTAAAAATTTAATTTATTTACAGAATATTAGTTAGATTAAATATTACTTATTTTATCTATTTTTATTTAAATCTAATTTGTATTCATTTATGTACTTACTCATTTATTTACTTATTTTAATATATAATATAAAATGTGTTTAATTAGATCTAAAAATTTAATTTATTTACAGAATATTACTTATTTTATCTATTTTTATTTATTTAAATCTAATTTGTATTAATTTATGTACTTATTTATTTACTTATTTATTTACTTATTTTATAATATAATATAATATAATATAATATAATATAATATAAAATTAAATGTTTAATAAGATTTAAAAATGTAATTTATTTCAGCATATTAGTTAGAATAAATATTACTGATTTTATCTATTTCTATTTATTTTAATTTAATTTGTATTAATTTATGTACTTATGTATTACTTGTTTATTTACTTATTTTAGTATATAATATAATATAATGTGTTTAATTATTATTTAAATGCATCTTTATTTTATTTACATTTATTTATTTACTTATTTATTTACATATTTTATTATATTTTTATTTATTTTAATCTGATTAGTTATGTATTTGTTTGCTTTGATATTTATTTACTTATTTTAATATATAATATAATATAATATAATATAATATAATATAATATAATATAATATAATATAATATAATATAATATAATATAATATAATATAATATAATATAATACAATAATATAAAATGTGTTTAATTATTATTTAAATTCATTTTTATTTTATTTACATTTATTTGTTTATGTATCTATTTATTCACATATTTTATTATATTTGTATTTATTTGAATCTGTTTGCTTGAATATTTACTTAGCCTACTCATTTTATCTATTTGCAATTACATTTTAAGTATATACAGCTTTTTTTAAACTGTAATAATATTTCACAATTCTTACTGTTTTTTTGAGCAAATAAATACAGCCTTGGTGAGTAAAAAAAAATGAAAATGAAAATAAAAACTGATTTGAAATATGAATCAACCCTCTAACAGTATCTCAGAATAACTCTGTAAATGTCATGAATATCTGAGCGGTCTTTGTTTCTGAAACTGATTTATTCTCGATCAGTATTTGTGCACTTTTACAGGATCCTCTCTGTAAATATTTCCTCTCTATAAAACAGTGGAGAAAGTCCTTCTATCAGAGTCTGTGTCTGAATGCAGCTCTGTGACGGAGCGAGAGCAAATATAAACTCAACTATTTCTGCTCATGAAGCGTCACATAAAGCATTTCAATACACAATATCTCTTCAGACGGTGGAAAATCCCCACAGAATTCCCAGCATTCCCTGTTCGGAGCTCCACAGAAATATCCCAGCCGTCAAAACCGGACACTGAATTTATGATTCAGATCCTGTTGATCTAAAGGCTTACACGCTTAACATGATTTTTGTAGACTATAGCGTCTAAAATTGTTCCTACATTGAAAACATTGAATGAAATGGAGAAAGGAGTTGACACGCATCATGTGTCTCCCTCAATAGTGCTGAAGAGAAGTCTGCTTTATTTGTTATTATTGTGTGAAAGAGTCATGATGAGGAACGAGTTTATGTATTCAAACACTTAATCATTTTAATTCTATTTTAGTATGAGAGAGCAATAAGTTAAAAACATTAGTTTAAATATTAACCATTTATTTATTCATTTTAAATCTATTTTAATTCAATTAAAATAGTTATTACTTATTTAATTCTATTTTTATTTATTTTAATCAAATATGAATTGACTTATGTACTTACTCATCTTTATGTGTTTATCTAACTTTGTTTTTATTTTAATGTATTCTTATTGTATTTTAATGTGTTTACTTACTTATTTTATTATTCATTTATTAAATTAATTTCTTCTTTTTCGATTTTAATATAATTTATTTATTTACTTATTTTATTCTATTTTTTATTTTAATCTATTTTTAAATTGCAAATATTTACATATTTTTCTATTTATTTTAATCTAATTTATAACTCATCTTTGAATCTATTTATTTATTTATTTAACTCTATTTTGAATTTATTTTAATCAATTTTTTATTTCATTTGAATGCGTTTACTTAATTATTTATTTGCTTATTCATTTATTTACGTCATTTATTTACATAACTTTTCGATTTTAATTGTATTTATTTATTTTACTGTTATTTATTTTCAACTAGTTTTATTAATTTATTATTCATCCATTATTTACTTATTTGAATCTATTTCTATCTATCTTAATCTCATTTGTATTTATTTTCTTGCTTACTTGTTTATTATTATCTATTACTTGAGAAATGTTTTAAACACAAATCTAATGGTGTGTTATGCTGTGATCAGTAGGTGGCGCTGTGTCCCATCATTTACAGCTTCATGTCCTCATAGACACACACACACACACACACACACACACACACAAACCTCAGACTGAGATGACATGTATTACATTTCCAGCAGAATCTGAGCATTAAGTTATTAACTATACAACTACACACTACTGGGCTAAGCTTTGGAATAATTAAAGGTTTTTTTAAATGTTTTTAGAAATAAGTCTCTTCTGCTCAGGAAGGCTGCAGTTATTTATTTAAAAATACAGTAAAATTTTAAAATATTATTATAATGTAAAACAGCTGTTTTCTATGTGAATCTGTGTTAAAGTGTAATTTATTTCTGTGATGCTCCGCTGTATTTTCAGCATCATTCCTCCAGTCTTCAGTGTCACATGATCTTCAGAAATCATGAAAATATGATGATTTACTGCTCAAGAAACATTTCTGATTATTATCAGTGTTGAACAATATTAGTGGAAACTGTGATTAATTTTATTTTTCATGATTCACAGATGAACAGAAAGCTCAAAAGAACAGCATTTATTTGAAATATATATTTTGCCACATTACTCATGTCTTTACGATCAATTATGATCAGTTTAATGCAATATTTGTTTTTATTATAAAATCGACATCTATTTTAATCTAATTTGTATTTATTAATTCATTTCTTTACTTTTGCTTATTTTAATCTATTTATTTATTTGCTTATTCATAAAATAATGTAATATATATATATTTATGTTGTACTTAATATCGTTTAATAGTTTAATACTTTAATAATAAATATTTATTAATATAATTTACTTGTTTTAATCTATTTTTAGTTAAATACAACACCCATTTATATAAACAACAATTTTATTCATTTTTATTCTATTTAAATTTGTTAACATATTTATTTACTTTATTTAATTTTTATTTATTTTAATCTAGCATTTATTTTTTTTATTCATGTAATCGCTTTATTTTTATTTGAAATCTATATTTTATTTTAATTTGTTCATTTGTTATTTACTGGTTTTAATCTATTTTTATTTAGCATTTTTTTATGTATTTCACCTTTAACTATAACTATACACGAAGGTCAGAAATATTTCTAAACACAAACTGGATCTGTGCTAACAATCAAGCTGCTCTGAAGGGCAAAGTTCATGCAGCTCGTGACCTTTGAACCCTCACAACCATAGACATATAAATACCTAGACGCCTCATTCTCTCTTTCTTGTGTCTCAGGTCAGAACACAGCTCATTCCCTTTCATATACTGGGATAAAACCTAAATAATACATCTTTAAACACTAATAATTTACTATCGTTGAGAAAATGTAATAAAACAAGTAAATACAAATCAAAAAGTGACACACTTGTAGTCTGTAGTCTATAGCCTACAGATGAACTCCACAACAAATAATAACACATGTAAGTGATGAGGCTATGGATCCAGTGAAGATGAAAATATGCACTGATACAGTGCACAGTACAAATATAGTAAAAGTGATATGTTATATTAAAAAGTAGATGTAGTACAACTTAAAGTAAAGTGAATAATATGAAAAGCGAGTACAACGGTACAATAACATACCGGTATGTGATATAATAGATTTATAATAGCATAAAATTATATGTATAATATGAATAATACCATAATAAATAACTGAACAACAATAGGTTAATAAAAGCAAGAAGAAGAATATCAAGGGTGTAATAATACAGAATAGACAAAAATGAAGAATAAATTAATAGTAAATTAAAGAGTAAAATAAAAAAATTGAAATGTAATTTTAAAATACTATTTGTGTAATAATTAGTAATCAAATTAAGACACAACTAATGACACAACACAAAAAAATTGTGGACATGAGTGACAAATTGTGTTTAATTAATGACAATGCTTGACATTTTGTTCTATAATGCACATTACACACACTCATGCAGAAAACACACACATTTTGAAACAGTGGTTTATTTTTCCATGTATGTTAACCAGTGTTGGGCAGTAACGCGTTATTAGTAACGCAGGTCCATTTGACAGTAACTAATACTAATATTAATAATATATATATATATATATATATGTATATGTATATGTATGTATTTATGTATGTTTCTCGAAATTGATTCTGAATAATTCAGATTGCTTTCATTTATTTATTTCAAAATGTTCTGTTATGTTGTCCATTGTTGATAGTTTTCATACTAAAGCTGTATAAGGAACATTTTTAAGAGCTCAACACACAGTGTTGACCGTAGACCATAACGCATAAAAGCGCATTAATGGGAACATTAAAGAAAGTTCTTTAAAAAATTAACTAAAAAGTTACTTTTAACAGTAATGCATTACTTTTTGGTGTAAGTAATCAACAAAGTAATTGAGTTACTTTTTGAATTAAGTAACTAGTAACTGTAACTAGTTACTATTTCTTAGTAACTAGCACAACACTGATGTTAACACATATGAATGTTTGAGTGTGAGTATGTGAGGTTTACCTTGCACAACAAAATCTCAAAGTATAGTTATGTTTATCACAGACCAGAATATGAGATGGTCCCCTCAAAAAACGTTATATTAATCAAAATTAATAATCATTATAACAACATCACAATGAGTTCATCATGATATTGCAGCTGGACTCAATATGGCGGTGGCGGTGACGTGCGGTCGAGCGGCCAATGAGGCGTCTAGGTATTTATATGTCTATGCTCACAACTGTCTAAAGCTTCCCGCCTATTTTTACAGCCCATCGTCATGGAAACTAATATGTACTACAGTGTCAAAGTTCAACTCCAGCCCTAGCAATAATATTGATCAAACAATCACATATATCACAGACTAATACAAGCAGATACAACCATCATCTCTCAAATATCTATTACATACTAATAAACTGAACATCACTTCAATGATTCAAACATTTACAATCATTGTGTCAGATTCAGTGTAATTACAAGCGATTTATTCTTGTAAAGAATATCCTTTTTATTCCATAAATAATATCTGTGTGGAGAAAAGTTGTGTTTGTATATTAAAGATCAGGCCAAGAGCATCTACTTATGGAAATAAGAAGGTTTGATAGGGATTTTTAAAACATTATAATTACAAAGTAAAAGGAAATTTAGGCCACCAACTTTAGAGAAAATATAATAAGAGATAATATTCCAAAGTGAGGAGAAATTCTTCAGCCAATTCATTTTAAAAGTATTATTTAAGGTAGTAAAATCGACAAAATCCTCTTATTCCCTTACGAAAATTAACCATGGTTTTACTACATTTGAAACCAAAAAAACATGGTTACTATAGTTAAACCATGGTAACCACAAATTAACCATGGTTTTGCTATATTAACCATGGTTTAACCATGGTATTTGTAGTAAATCTGTGGTTATACAAATGGTAGTCAACACGCCAAAAAACCGTGGTTTACTACAGTTTTACTATAATAAAACCATGGTTATTTTTCGTAAGGGTTGATAAATCTCTCTGCAGCCATGAGTTGAGTTTTCTTTGGTTATTAAAGTCAAATGTATTTTAAATCTTGTTTTTTGGTCTAATAAAGGAAATCTTCCAAATAAAGGAAGATCACAGCGTTTGATTGACATTAACTCACACTTGTTGATATTTAAGCAGAGACCTGAAGCTCTGGAAAAGGACTCGTTCAATCTCAAAGCTAAAGGGATCTGAGAGGCGTCTTTCAGAAACAAAGTAGTGTCATCAGCCAGCTGGCTAATAATAATTACAGACGTGATCTCCAAACCCAGATTTGTCAAGAGCTTGAAATATGAACTTGTGCTCAAGCGAATTTGTAGAAGTCTAAGAAAAGCATGAAACTGTTGTTAGGAAGGAGATTCTTGTAATCTAGAAGATCTAAGATTCATCTTATGTTATTTGTTATATGACGTTTCTCCATAAAACCTGATTGTGATTCATCAATAATAGAGTTAAGGACTTTAAAGGTCTCAAAAGAGCCTTGATTCACACCAGGACTTCAGAGTAGAGGTGTATAAGTGCTTTTATAAAGCAGATAGTTCATTACATTTACATTTAATCATTTAGCAGACGCTTTTATCCAAAGCGACTTACAAATGAAACAACAGAAGCAGTCAGGTCAACAAGAGAACAACAACAGTACACAAGTGCCATGACAAGTCTCAGTTAGTCTAGTACAGAACGCATAGGTAGGGTTTTTTTTTTTTTTATTAAAAGACAAGAAAAGGAAAAGTGCTAGTATTAGTTGGTTAAGTGCTGGTGAAAAAGATGAGTCTTTAGATGTTTCTTGAAGAGGAGTAAAGACTCAGCTGTATGAATTGAGATTGGGAGGTGATTCCAGCAGCTGGACACAGTCCAGGAAAAGGTCCGTGAGAGTGATTTTGAACCTCTTTGGGATGGCACCACAAGGCGTCGATCACTTGCAGAGCGCAAACTTCTGGAGGGCACATAAGATTTAACCAATGAGTTTAGGTAAGTTGGTGCCGTGCCAGTGGTCGTCTTGTAGGCTAGCATCAGTACCTTGAATTTGATGCGAGCAGCTACTGGTAGCCAGTGTAACCTGATGAGGAGAGGAGTAACGTGAGGTTTTTTTGGCTCATTGAAGACAACCATCGCTGCTGCATTCTGGATCAGTTACAGAGGCTTGACAGTACATGCAGGAAGAGCCAGGAGAGCATTACAATAGTCCAGTCTGGAGAGAACAAGAGCTTGGACAAGAAGTTGTGTGGCTTGCTCTGACAGGAAGGGTCTAATCTTCCTAATCATTAGATAGTTCCTTTGATTCTGATTGACATGCACCTCTTTGTTTACTTCTGTGTTTTGCTCGGCAAGCACAACCATTTCTGAAGAACTACATTATTTGGTGGAAGAATAATGTTTTTATTAATATCATTATTATTATCATTATATTATTAATATCATTTGTTTAATTTTGTGCAGTCTTGCTCAGATATTAAATAACCGCTCTGTGTCGTGCCTAATAACATCAATTAGTTGTTATAAATTCACTGTAAATAATTACAAATTAATAATAAATCAAAACAATTGATAAGAATGTAACTAAATAAGTAAAGCTTCAAAATGTACAAGCAAATATAAAAAAGTAACAAAGGGGGAAAAGACCATTACAAGTGATAAACAAAAAGTACTTTATGTGTATGAGAGTACTTTGGGGTCCGAAAGTTTTTATTATTATTATTATTATTATTCAGTATTGTGATGATGTCATAAGTTGTCTTTAATCTTTGTGCTATGCCCTGTGTTTTGTTTGGTTCATAATAGTTTGGTTTACATTACTGATATGAGTGTTTGTTTTCTATTGTTTGTTTAAATACAATTTGGGGTTTATTTTTCTGGGTCAAGGAAAAGAGACACCAAAAAGGTTCATTTTGTATTTATTTATTCAAAGTCTATCAGTTTTATTTCCTTATATCTTTTCCTCGCGGCTCATGACTGCAGCATGGTTCCAAGAGGAAGTGTGGCCTTCCTGTTTCCTGTTTTATACCATCATATGGAATTCTGGGTAGTGTAGTCTACTTGATAGTCAGAGCAAGGGGTCATCACTTATTGTTTATTTGGAGTGTGTATATATGTAAATGTATAGTTCAGTTTTTGAATGTATTTTGTAATGTTGATCTTATTTTGTTTTGAACTTCATCTTCAATTGAGTTTATGTAGATGTTAATGTGTGTATATGATTTTTTGGGGGGATGGTTTGACCCTTGAATGTAAAAGGGACATACTTGGCCTCTCAGGAGTTAGTTCTGGTAGGGTCAACTTTAATGTCTTCAATGTTATTCGTGAGTTAATAAACTCTCTTTTTGACTGCAAGTGTCTCTCCGTCTTTGTTCTGGCCATGTCCCCACAAGTATACATTAAAAATAAAACTATCGGTTGATTAATTGTATCGGCCAGTGTGGTCCAACTTAGTTATCGGTAAAATCCAATATCGGTTGGCCTACATTACTTTATGTACTATTTTTTATTAATTTATTCACTCAAGTATTCTAATATAGGCCTATGTTTATTTATTTAAACTTTTCTCAATAATATTAATCTTTTTATTATTGATTTACTTATTTAATCTATATTTATTTTAAAAATTTTATTTAAATCTTTTTTTTTTTTTTTTGCTCCAAACATTTTCACAGACCCCTCCAGCATTTTAGTTTTCATTCAATATCCAATTTAAACACTATTGGTTGATTAATCTATATCGGCCAGTTATCGGTATCGGTTAAATACAATATCGGTCAACCTCTATTTATTTATTTATTTATCCACTTTTTTCTTTACTTACTTATTTTAAAATATTTTTACTTATGCACTCAATTATTTACTTATTCTAATATATGCCTATGTTTATTTATTTTATCTATTTTTAATTATATTAATCTATTTATTTGTTTATTTACTTATTGATTTACTTATTTAATCTATATTTATTAAATTTTTTATTTAAATCTTTTTTTTCTCTCTTTTTTACATTTTTTTTATTTTTATTTTCACAGACCCCTCCAGCCCTCACTGGAAACCCCTGCTGTACTGATGTAAGATGATCATACAGTGTGTGTGTGTGTGTGTGTGTGTGTGTGTGTGTGTGTGTGTGTGAGTGCACTGTAGTGGGGGAGGGGAAGTGTCACAGTATCACAGACAACACAAACACAAGTCTGTCAGATTCTGTGTCTATAGGACACTTTTCTCGTCCAGCTCTCGCAGATGAACACACACACCAGACAGAGAGACGGATGTGTCTGACTGACTGCAGACGCCCTTCCCTCCTCGCCGGGGGTCACATGACACTGTGGGGAGGCAGACTGAACCTGTTCTTTGTTAGGAGGTCAGTGCACTCCTGCCGTATGCCTGCTAAAGGACACACACCCGCTAAACAATCAACAGTTCAGCCTAGCGTTTACATCATTATCAGATGGAACCTTACTTCTTCCTGCATGGAATAAAACCATAAAAAGTTACTGTGTCTTTTTATTTGAAAACTCTGAGTTATAGAGATGTATACTCACTCAAATATTCTGAAAAAAAGTATAAATTGCGAGGAGCAAACTCTGAATTCCAAGTTATGACATATAGAAAAACGTGGGATCATTTCTTGTCCTGAGAGTGTATCATAAAATAAAAGAAAGAAAGAACATGCAGAATGAAGATTATTAGCGAGTAATGATGTAAATTTCACATAAAGCATCATAGGACGTCAGGATACAAGTAGAGCATGTGTGCAATTTTTTCTCTTTTGGGATTTTTGCAGATATATAAAACGAACAACCACATATGAATCAGGAACACGGCTTTCTAGATCTATTTCTGAATGAACGGTCCTTTTAACAGTGATTAGTGTTTGTCTGCGCACTGAATCTGAGACAGATAGCCAGACTTAAACTCAGAAGTAGAGATCATAATACACAGGTTTGTGCTCCGTGATGCAAGATATTGCAATCTTTGCACACTAGATAGAAAACAACAGCACAAACAACTATGAAATATATATTTAACAGTGCATGAGAACTGACACAAATACTAAATACAGGTCAATCCAGCACAACTGGCTTTGCTTTTGTACATTAAACAGCAACACATTATAACACATTAACATTTGTTAATATTTTTTAATGTTGTTTAAAAAAGAATGTTTCTTCCGCTCAGCAAGGATGCATTTATTTGATTAAAAATACTGTAATAATTCTGAAATATTATTATAATCGAAAAGAGGCAGTTTCCTATGTGAATATCTGTTCAACTGTAATTTATTTCTGTGATCAAAGCTGAATTTTCAGCATTATTACTCCAGTCTTCCCATTTCAATTTATGTTATGCATATTTTAATCTATTTATTTATTAACTTTAAGGTTTCTGTAAGTAGTTGCGTGGATACGGCAGTCTTTACGGCTCTAGGAGGAATGTGTCACACTAATAAAGGCCTGTAATGATGTTAACTCCTTATTTACTTTCCAAATGTGAATGACTGTGCAGAGCCAAAGGAGAATTAATCAGACGCTGTGTGACCTTCCATGCACAAAAAACAGCAGTGGGGGAGGGAGACCAGTCTGCGGTAACATTGCGTCATAACCACCAGACAAGTGTTTTCTGCTGAGGATAACCATATTCAGCCTTAGAAAATTAATTTTGAAAACTTTATGAAAACACATTATTATATTCATTTAGGATTGATTTGGTTCGAAACTGACATTTTCTTTGTGTTGTTTGAAGAGGTCACATTAGTTTGCTCCTGGAATGTTCTAGGAACAGTAGTTTATGAAGGTATTGTATTATAAAATAATAAACCCTTAAAAAAAATCATTACACCATGTCCCAACAAGATAAAGCAACAAGCGATAAATCACGTATATATCGGGGCTTTATGACTGCATTTATTGGTCACATGGTTTCGATGTCTAAGATGTTGCCTTTATAAGCTCCGCCCACCATGAAATCACGTGACTCAAAAATGTAGCTAAATTATATAACCGTGTATTAAATATCAAATGTGATCTGATTGGTTGTGCATGTGTCACTGAATAGAATATAATGTTGCGTAACGGTGTGCATGCTTTGCAGCTGGCTGTCACGCAAAAAAACTTGGCAGTGTTCTGGTTACAAAATATTTAATGCAAAAAGGATACTCTTGGAATAACAGTAACTGACTCCTAAACAAACAAGCGAATCATTAACTTACAGTGCAAAAAAACTGTCCCTCAAATGGCATAAGAAGGTTAGTTTAAGGTTGCTAACAATAACCAAACATGAAAAGAACCTACTATGAACTGCTTTCCAAAAACCTGAGCATGCTTCTGTTACTGTACACATATCTGCTAGAAAGTATTAATAAGTCAGTGGCACAAAATGGCGATGACTGTGTTATTTCACAGTGGATGTGTTCCGATTTCGTGCTATTGAATAAGCAGGTTTAAGGTCAGCTGCTCATTTTTCCATTGTGGGTCACAAAGTGCAAAACTCTCCCCTCCCCCCATTCTCCACGGCAGTGTTCCAATACCTAGAGAACGCCCTTCACAGACAGCATGGAGGAGTCTTTATTCAAAAGATGAAACAGTGAGGAAAAACTTCATTTTGATTTAGTTCAAAATTGCTAAATCATTTTATAGTCATAAAACTGTATATTTTTTGACTTCTTTTAATTATTTTTTTAATTTGTGCATGGATTATACATGTATAAACAAGTGTGATGGTAGTTTACTAAATTATCAGATGCACTATTTTCACCAGCTGGGAAATAAAACAGGTGAAAAAAACTGCTTTACTTTGTGGAGTAATATATATATGTATATATATGTGTGTGTGTGTGTGTGTGTGTGTGTGTGTGTGTGTGTGTATATATATATATATATATATATATATATATATACACACACACACATATATCGCCATATATATATATATATATATATATATATATATATATATATATATATATATATATATATATATATATACATACATATATATATATATATATACATACATACATATATATATATATATATATATATATATGTATAGAATTTTAATGACATTTTATATAAAAATGTCTAACAAAAGGTTTACTATTTAACATTTAAAATATTATTAAGAATTTTAATTCACTTTTTTTACAAAAAGACATACTATTTAAAATTTACAGTATGCTTTTCAATTTTAATTTAATAGTGCTTAAAAATACTTATGCGTATAAAATAAAAATATGTAATTTTTAAATATGCAATATAAAAAAGTAATAATCACATTTTTTATTAAATTTTTGAAAAATCTTACTATTTAAACATTTAAAATAAATGTAATTGGCATTTTTAATTAGGTTTTGTATATATGAAAAATTCTTAGTCTATATATATATATATATATATATATATAACATAATTGTGTTTAAAATCTCTCTTGTTTAAAATTAAAATGTATACATTAAATTAAATTTTCACTAAAATGTTTTGCTATTTAATGTGTGTAGAAACATTCTGCAGGAGTAGTAAGAGTAGTATGCTTGTAGTGTAGTAGCCTAGTTAGGGCGCGCACTAGTTTTGAGAACACGCCAGTCTCTCTGCTATAGTAAGTGCGTGCCCGCTGCTGCTGTCTTCCGACGCTCCATTTCTGTGAGAAACACAGGAAACTTGACTAAAAACACACAGGTCTCGCACTTAAACGTTAACTTTGGCAGATGAAACCTCGCTTGTTGTTTCTCGTCGATCTTTTCCCGGACTACCGCCGATAACGAGCCGAGTGCTGAGGGGAAATCCGACCGAGGATGGGCGCAGAGTCGCGGTTCGCACACTGAAGTTGGAGGATAATTTCCCGGTGCAAGTGAAAGAGAAGCGGCCGTTTGATTCTTGACGGTAAGAAGAAGCGATATCTCGCTCTTGTAAACTTTTCCCGTGTGGATTATTCTCCTGAAGTGTTTGGAAATCTTTGTGTGGAGAAACTCGTGTTTGAATGAACTTTTTAACGCCGCTAAAGTCTTATTTCCGCGGTGTTTTGTGTTAGTTGAGCCCCTCAGAGAGTGTTATTCACTGATCTACCCTCGATAGTGCTCTTTTCTGCCTGTTTTAGTGATAAAACACGCTTAAAGAAGCCGTTAGCTCGAGCGGCGCGTGCTGAGGTGGGGGAGGGGCGACCCGCCCTCACTAGTGTACACTAAATAGTTCACTTCTCACACAACTTCTGTCACTTTACTAAGAAACACACATTCACTAAAACAGACGCCTAGTCACCTTTTGAGTCGTATTCTCAAATATAGAAAGTACACAAAAATGTTAAAAGTTGATTAACTGTAGTATAGTTATAATCTCTATACTGTATATGAACTCTCTATATGAACTGAATAATATTCATGCACACTTATAAATAACACATATACATACATACATACTTTTTTCTACTTGAGTACATTTTAAAGTTTAAAGTACTTTTTAACTTAAGTATTTTTTGGCGAGATACTTTGACTTGTAATTGATCATTTTCACTGAGTGTCTGTACTTTTACTTGAGTATAATTTTTGAGTCCTTTTTACACCTCTGCTTAAAACCAAAACAAAACCCTGTTCTTTTCTTATGACAACTTTGATGAACTTCTGATCCACTTCAAATGTTGACTACTGTGGACAAACTAACTCTAAACAACTAATAGTCTACTATCAGGAAATTAAAATGTTTTTTAGTGGGTGGAAATTGTGCTCAGAATTTATGTCATGAAACTAATGACAAAATGAAAATAAAAACCGAAACACTGGAAATATTTACCTGAGCATTTAGAGTCCTTTTTTTCTGTAAAAATGGCTTAGTTTGTATTTTTAGGCAAAGTATTGTTTCTCTTTTTGCTTCGTCTTTTTAAATTTTTTTTTTTGAGGGGTGAAATATGTTCTTGAATTGCTCTGAACTTAAAGTGTTAGTTTACTCAAAATATACGTTTTTTTTATCATTTACTCATTTTATTTGATGCCGCACCTACTTCTGTTTTCCAGACGATGAATTACAATAGAAATTTATTATAATAATTATTCTTTCGCAGAGTTAACAATCAGTCCGTCTTGACTAGTTTTGACGAATGATGATATCTGGATAGTTGAGTGGCTGATAAAATACTTCTCCATATTCATCCATCATTTTATTCCACTGAGCTCATCGCAGTGCATTATGGGATTGCATTGTCTGCAAAAGACGCATGCAGTTCTTCCCTATGTAGAGCCGTATGATTTCTGCAGTGCACAAACCGTGGACGCAATCGAATAACGCAACATTTTGTTTCCCAAAAAATAAAAGAAATTGTTATTTTTTTTAAAAATATATATTAAAGATTAAGTGAATTGTTAATGATTTATGCCATTTAATTACCTCTGTTTTTAAAATAAAAAAGTTTATTTTTTGTAATCCATAAATCTAGAAAAATTAAAACTAATGACTTGTTAAAAAGGTGTTTAAATTGTACAAGTTTCATGTATTTAATTGATTAGACATGGTTTTTGATTATTCATATTAAACTAAATCATTAAAATGAAATCCAGGGAAAAAAATATTTTGGAAAAAAATTAAACAGAATTTAGAAAAATTATTATTATTAAATATTTATTATATTATTTTATGAAATTTTATATGACCCTAAACATTTAGTTTGTCAAAATTGTATTAAATAGTTTCTAAATTGTATGATTTCAATTAATTAGACATGCTTTTTTTATTACTATAATTTAATTTAACCCTTAAAAAATGGTAAATAATAAAAATAAATAAAAAAACAAACTGGAAAAATCATAGCAGAAAAGCAGATTTTGTGAAAATAAAAATATAAACCCAAAATGTGCTGAGAGAGTAAGACTTCCAATGTTGTTATAAGTATATAGCTAAGCTAAGAGTGTCCACCTCAGGGATCAATAATGAAGGAATCGTTCTGATCCTAATGTCTGATCTCCATTCATCCTCATACAGGGAGCACATCCACTCCCACGCTACAGCTTCTCTCACTCTTATAAATAGCTTCAGATCTGCAGAGTTGTAAATCATTACGAGTCGTCTGAGTTAATGGGTAATAGGATTGAAGAGAGAGAGTTTTCTCCAGGATTCGAGCAAAGCCTTCGCTGTTCACTGCTAATCCAGATCTGTCTGAAAGCGAGAGATGACCTACTTCTGAGACGGAGAGCTCCTCGTGTCTCATTTCTGATCAAACTCATGAAGATGCAATGATTGTGCTGTTCTGTGTCTGTGTGATCTGTTGATGTGATCGCTGTGCTGGCGATATACAGTCAAAACCTAAATGCATTCTTCATTTTGACTTTTTTTTTGATCCACTTCAAATGTTGACTGCTGTAAACAGCTGCACTGATGATTTTTTTTAAATAAATAAGCAATAACGCCTTAAATTGCTCATAAGTTGCAGTGAAGACATTTATAATGTTACAAAAGATATCTATATTTAAATAAATGCTGTTCTTTTGATCTTTCAATGCATCTGTGAATCCTGAAAAATAAAATGCATTACAGTTTCCACAGAAATATTGTGCAGCACAACTGTGTTCAACACTGATAATACTCAGAAATGTTTCTCGAGCAGTAAATCATCATATTTTCATGATTTCTGAAGATCATGTGACTCTGAAGACTGGAGGAATGATGCTGAAAATACAGCTTTACCATCACAGGAATAAATTACACTTTAACACAGATTCACACAGAAAACAGCTGTTTAAAATTACAAAATATTAATTTTTTTTACATTATTTTTGATCAAATTAATGCAGCCCTGGTGAGCAGAAGAGACTTACTTTTGCTCGTACTGTAATATAAGTGTGTGTTTGGCTGTATTTTGTGGCTCTCGGGCAGCATTGTTGTTTTTTCAGACATCGTTAAGGTTTATATCCTCGTTAATCTCACTGCAGATGAATGCAGCTCGTCTTTGCTCAGATCAGATGCTGTTTGTTGAGTTTAATCAATTCAATATTGACGTTAAATGGTTTTGTGTGAAAAGATCTGCCTTTGGGCGCAGTTGTGTAATTGTCTGTAATTTACAAGTGTTACAATAATTAGGTCTGTCACGATTACTAATAAATGATCTGATTGCAGTTATTCGATTGCATCTATTCAAGAGAACCGCAATAATTGTGCATCTTAAATATCGCAGTCTGGTGACCCAAAATAAGGGAAATTTAAGCACTTAAATGTGCACTAGTGAAGTATGCATAAAAAAAAACAAGAATCACTAATTATAAATTGTTCAAAAAAGTAATTTTTTATTTAATAGGTAAATTTATTATAAATATATTTAGGGTATAACAGTAAGTCATGTGTTTTTTTTTTATCATATGCAATTCCAAGTTTAAAATTAATTAATTGCAATTATTTGTATGGCATTCAGTCATGAATGCAAAGTTTGTGATTGTGACCGCTCTAACAAAAATAGATTGCATGCTTATCTTTCAATGAAAATGATCATTTTACTTCAAAATTGTATTTTTATTTTATTTATTTATTTTACTTGACAACCATACATGACATTTATGAGCTATATTAGTTGTATATTACACTTATGAACTAAAGAATTGTTATTATGCATTGATGCATTATCATATTTTTTTGGCCAACATTTTATTAAAGCAAAACATTTTGAGAGGCTCCTGCAATGGTTTCCTGCAGTTAAAAGGGATTTAATTCAAGTTACATTGATTTATTTAGTGCTTTATACAATCTACATTTGATTCAGAGCAGCTTTAAACAAGAAAATAGTGATTCAGTGATGCAAACCAATTCAGTTTTGCTGTGAAGCAGCTCTGGAAGGACAATAACAAACAGTCATTATTTTATTTAATGCAATATTTCTGCTCTATTAGACTTTGTCCAGTTTTAAAAGCAGTGATCTGGTGAATCTTCAGCAGAAGTAGATCATCACACATAGATGGCATCGTCTCAGTTTTGCGTGTTTATTAGTCTCATGCGACCGCAGGAAATGACTGCGACCGGCGTGTTTTTACGCCGCGCAGGAGAAAATGGCTGCTGTTTGCAGATCCTGAGGAGACCAGCCAGGAGAAAATGAGGCTGTGCAGCCTGGCGTGCATCTCTCGTCTCACTCTTCCTGCTTCACACATTAATCACTCCTGCGGTTACTTCTGGCTACACGCTTGTGACAATTCAATCCTTCCTTTACATATTAACCCAGTTTGTGTTCATTCAACAGGATTGTTGTTAATATCCTTTTTAAGACCGGCTGACGTTACCGGTTTCACTACTTCTGTAGTCTACATCAATTATTTTTTAATCTCTTGGTTTGGTAGCAGGGTTATTATAGATTACTGAGAAAAAAACCATAAAAAAAAAAAAGTTACTTGAAAAAGTAATAATAAAAAAAACATTAAAACTGATTTTATTTCAGGTAGTTGCTAAGGCAACATTTCTCATGTAATAAAATAACCTGAAAAAAAAATAAAAAAACTTTGTATAGACAAATAAATAAATAAAAATAGAAAAGAAAAATGACATACACTCAACGAAATGACATTCATAAAATTAAATTGAAATTTAAAATATAAAAATAGAAAGTAATTATATTAGTAAAAGCAATAATAATATTGTGGCCCCAGGTAAAAAAAAGGAATATTCATATTTATTCACATGCTAATTAAGATGTATTATTATTAAAGATAAAAGGTAGGGCTGGACGTTTATGGTCTAAAATCAAAACCTCCATAAATTGAACATTTTGCCTCGATTACGATTATTGAACGATTATTTTGTTTTTGGTTTTGTTTTTTTGCCCTCATAGTTCACTGACAAGGTTTGCACTGTAAATATGATTGACTATCAGCAGTTATTTTATCTATGTTCGTAACATTTCTTACTAGGGTTGGGTATCGTTTGAATTTTATCGATTCCGATTCTTATCGATTCCTAGTTTCGATTCCAATAAGATAAAAAAAAATTTGTCAAACATTTAGATGTCAAACATTTTTACAAAGCATTCTGTTGCAGCTGAATAACATGAGCAAAAATCAGCAGCCTACAAAACACTGCAAGAGGAATTTTGCCTGTGATTAAAAAAAAAATACCATAGCAAAAACAACTAGATTAATATAAATGTCAAATATTAAAGTGTCAATTAGCAATATCGTAAATAAATACAACTAAACTAAATTTCAGGTACAGAAACTGTAATTAAAAGTTTGTGCTTCATGTGCGCTGCACACAAACATGCTATAATAAGTTTTGAGATTCTAAGCTACTTTAGTAATAAATCACAGGACAGCGCTGACAACTAGTTTGTGTTCCTCTGTACGCGCGATCTTCACATCTACTGTTTATATGAGTGTTCGTACCACAATGCAGCTGCGCGAACATGGCAGCTCGATATAATAATACAAATCCGACCGTCTAATCGCTTGAATGTCCAAACCATAAAACAAATACAACTGACAAAGTTTAGTGAAGATGCGAGGCTCACCGCGCGATCACTATGTGTTGAACCGTGTTCACCTCCGTGTTTTGCTTTGATGCCACTGACTGGACGGGGCAGAGTCATGTGGCTACACACGCGCTAGTATGCTTTTAAGGGGGAAGTGTTAACAGGATTAAAAAAACAAAATAACCGACATGGGGAAATTACGTCGGTTAGAGGTTATGAATTTCGGTTTTGATTATTTTTCGATTAATCGTCCAGTCCTACGTGTGACAACACCTATAATACCGATATCACACGGCATAAACAATAATGTAAAATAATAAAGAAGAAAAAAACGGTTTAAATAAAATAAAAATCAGCAATTACTGTGGAACCAAATAAATGTTCAATGTCACTTAGATTAATGGCAGAAGAATTTTTTTTTACACAGATTCAGAAAGTGAAAAAGAACTATAAAGACCCATAGCTATCACTTAACAATAAGATCTCATTAGTTAACCATTAAATGAGAAAAAGCTACATTTGCTACAGAAGTTATTAATCTTTTGTTAAAATAAAAAATACAAGTCTTAATTCATGTTAAGCTCATTAAATATTACATTCGATTTTAACAATGTGTTATTAAATGATCATTGAATGTTCAGAAGAATGTTTCATTAGTAGTTTAACTAACGAATTCACTAATGTGAATGAACAATAAAGAATCAAAACACTTTCAAACTAAATCTAGGGCATGTTGTAGTCCACAAATCTGAATGGCTATTTAAATCTACTTAAATATGTTTTATAAAGTAGTGCGGCTGCTGTATTTATGGGGTTTCCAGAGCAAAGGCTGCATTGTCTGGAGTTTAGCGCCATCTGCTGTCAGAGAGTGAATGTGCTTTCATTCAGCGCTTCTCTCTCGTGTTCTTCATGTGCTTCTCATGCGTGATTGTTTACATCAGAGCGTACACGCTTTCGCTAGACACGAAAACATGTCTAGTCCATAGGTTTATTTACTGTAGTGTATCATGGAGCTGTGGGTTATTCCCTGTAATCTGAATCTGCTTTGTTCACAATTTTGATTTATTTTTCATAAAATGTGGATTTTTTTATTATTGTATTTTATTCTTGATGGTTAGCCATGATGGGGTGTCTGATCTGATGAGTGCATTAGCTGTAGTTCAGCAGGGCCCTGAGAAGTGTGCTCTTGTGTTATATACAGAGACTGTATGAGTGTTAACACTCATGTCTTACCTGCTGATTTCTGTCAGTTAATGAACTCCGTCTCTGCTGAGTCCAGCTGAAGAATTTCATATTGCCTTTAAATGAGACCAGTTTGTTTAGTGATGCGTGTCAGACAGTGATATTTTAGGAGCACTCATTATGACGCATCAGTTTTTTTTTTACATTTAGTTTTTAAGTTTATTAAATAGGGTTTTATTAATTTTGTTGTCAATTTTATTAGTTTTTGTATTTTATAATAGTTTTATTTCTAGTTATTTTAGTCCAAGTTATACTCCAAATTCATGAAATGAGCTATGTATTTCAAAAACATAAAGCATAAATCTAAATCGCTTAAAATAATTTAATAAAGTTAATGTTGTTAAATAAACAGATGAAATTAATAACATTTTAAAGTCAAGAAAACTTGTTATGAGGAGTAAGAATGCTGAAAATGCTTGTATTTAGTTTTGAAATGACCACAAAGTGGAAAAAATATTTAATATATAAAATATTTTTTTTATTAGTATCCAATTTCATTTTCCTTTTTGTTAAGGTTTTATTTATATATATTTTTTTTTTTGGTAAATTGTATTCATTTGATTCATTTGTAGTATTATTCAGCACTAGTTATTTGAATTTTTATACAAATCTATTTATTACAAATTATAAAAAATATATATTTTATAATATAGCCTAGTTAAAATGACCACAAACAAGTGGAAAAAGTTGTTGTTTTTTCTTCCCAGTTTAATTTTCCTTTTAGTTAAGATTTAAACATTTGTTTTTTTGTAAATTGCATTATTTGATTCATTTTTAGTATTTTTTTAGTAGTATCTTTTAGTAAAAAAAAATATTTTTATATAATATAGCTTTAGTTTTTACTCATTTCTGTTTTTATTTTAGTAGGCCTACTTGAAGAAAAAAGTTTTTTTATTTTTATAAATTTATGAATGTATTTAATATTTAATGCCACGGTGCCAGACCTCTACAGTCTCCTAATAATATCAGCATGTGATCTCCAGAAGTCAGATATTAAATGAGTGTTGTGTGTCCCTCAGGGGCCGATCGTGAGCTCCAGCGTCGCTCATCCTCCGAGGACGAGAGAAGATGAGCATTACCAGCGATGAAGTCAACTTTCTGGTCTACAGATACCTGCAGGAGTCAGGTAAACCTGGAGCTGATGTAAACCGGCTCTGAGACGAGCTCACATCACGAGTGTGTGTTGATGAAAGCCTCTGCTCTGCAGGTTTCTCTCACTCTGCGTTCACGTTCGGCATGGAGAGCCACATCAGTCAGTCGAACATCAACGGGGCTCTGGTGCCTCCTGCTGCCCTCATCTCCATCCTGCAGAAGGGCCTTCAGTACGTGGAGGCCGAGATCAGCATCAACGAGGTCAACTTCTTCTGCATCATCACGTCCTTCTGCGTCTGTGCACAAATAACTTAACCTTGCTGGAAATAATAATAAATTAGTGCTGTCAAACCATTCAAAACAGTAGTTTTTGAACAGTAATATTTAATCGCAAATGATTAATCGCATCCAAAATACGTTTCTGTTTACATTGTGTGTGCGCTGTGTATATTTATTATGTATATAAATGCACACACACACACCTGTATATTTAAAAGAAATGTATGTTTTGTAAATGTATGACACACTGTGTGTGTGTATTTATAAATATACACTACACATGCGTATATTATGTAAACAAAAACTGATTTTGGAAGCGATTAATTGTTCGACAGGACTAAATTAAATATATTCACAAGTAAACTAAGGATTTTATTGCTGACTCGGTCTAGCCACTTTTTCAGATATAATTACTTTTTCTCGAACAAGAATTTCTCTATTCATGAAGAAAAAATAAACAATTTAGCTGTTATGGCAATATTAGAAAGTGTGTATAAACAAGTGTTTGTTTGTTGTTTTTAATATTATCATTGCGATGTTATAATAGTTGTATTAATATAAAAAAAAATCTGTTCACTTTAGATTTTGTTAATTGTTTTTTTTTTTTAAATACTTAAGTATTATAAAAGTTATTAGATTAAATCATGAATTATTATATTATTATTAGCATCATTATTATTCATTCTGTTATTCTATTATTCATAATGTTAAAAATATATATTTTTGGTTTTGATTGTTTCAGTATCAAGTTAAACTAAATGTAAATGAGAGATGTTTCCTTGGCAGCTAGCTGAAATAATACAAGCTATTCAACTTTTATTATTTTATTTATATTTTAGTTTAGTTTAACCTTTTATTTATTTAAAGTAACTTTTTTATGGTTTTAGTTTAATATAGTAACCCTGGTCTGAAATTTTGAATTTACATTGATATAAAAATAAATAAATAAATAAACGTTTGATCCAAAGGCTTAAATGCATTGAAACGATCATTTCATTTTTAAAACATGTCAAAACATAAACTTTTAATAAATTATAATTAATAAAATAATTTAATACAGTTAATAAAATGGTGATACATTAATAACAATTTAATTTTAATTTAATATAAGTTTAATTCAACTTTATTTCAAGAAAAAAAAAAACTCCAAAAACTTTAAAACATAAAAACAATTAATAAAATAATTTAATGCAGTTAATAAAATGTTGATAAACATAAAAATAATAACATTTTCAAGTCATGGAAATTTTTATAATGAAAATATATTTTTCTAGTTCTGCCGAGTGCCAAGTATAAATGCTGAGAAATTGGCATTTGTATGTTTTATTTGATCTTGAAATGACCAGAAAGGAATGTAATGTGGTAAATCCATGGTCTGGTTGACATGTTGGTCTTGTGTCAGTGTGGTGTGTGTCTGATGGTGGTGTTGTGTGTGATGTTTCAGGATGGCACTGTGTTTGACGGCCGGCCGATAGAGTCTCTGTCTCTCGTCGATGCCGTGATGCCAGACGTGGTTCACACCAGACAGCAGGCCTTCAGAGACAAACTGGCCGAGCAACAGAAAGCCATCAGCTCCAGCGCCGCTCAGTCCCACACCAACAACAACAACAATGGAGAAACAGCGCTCAACGGAGAGGAGAACGGCACACATGCGCTCCGTGAGTCATTATCTGACTCGGAGACATCTCTCCTAATAAAGGCATTGTCCAGAGTCAGAAGTGTGTGTAACAGTGCAGTCACGTGATATTGAGCTGCTTCTCTCTCAGATAATCATGTGGAGGTGATGGAGGTGGACGGCGAGGTCCAGATTCCCGCCACAGTGTTGAGGGGTCACGAGTCCGAGGTCTTCATCTGCGCCTGGAACCCCGTCACTGACCTCTTAGCCTCGGGGTGAGTCCCTCTGACCTCTGACCTCAAGGGGCGGAGCTGAAGGGTTTCTAATGCTGGGATGAGTTCGAACGACTCTCAACTGCAGCATTGCTTCAAATGCTTTTATAAAACTACAGGACAGATAATTAATTATTTAAATTAATAATATAGTAGTTTTATTAATGATGTTATATTTTTTTCAAAACCAGACATAAGGGTCGATTTTATTTTTTCCGACATTTTAATTTAATTTAATCTGAAAGCTGAATAAATAATCTTTCATTGATGTATGGTTTGTTAGGATCAGACAATGTTTGTCAGAGATACAACTATTTGATCATCTGGAATCTGAGGGAGCAAAAAAATCTAAATACTTAGAAAATCATCTTTAAAGTTGTTAGCAATGTGTATTACTAATCAAAAAATACATTTTGAGATATTTACAGTAGGAAATTTACAAAATATCTTCATGGAACATGATATTTAGTTAATATTCTTAAAGGGAACCCCGATTATTAAGACACATAGGCCTAAATATGCTACAATTGCTCTCTCCTACAAAATACATAGTTATAAATACATAAAATATTTTCGTTATTTAAAAAATCCTCAAAGTGGTTTACAGAATTTGAGCTACGAAGGCAGCCATTATTTTTGCGCGCGCAGTGCATTCTGGGTCGATGACGTGTATTGGTTGCGTTCAGAGCGGTTCAGAGCAGAGAGAGGTGAGCTAATGGCGCTGTAAACTGTAGCTACATCCTAAACGTTAATATAATGCCACATTGTGCAGCGTTTGGTTGCAATTTCCAATCCAAAGGAAATAAGGGGAGTGATGTAAGCCTCCACTGCTTTCCAAATGAGAAAAAAATATGAAAAGAGTGGGAAGTTGCTTGTGGACGAGTACAACTCCCTAAAGACCCACGGCTGTGTTCCCGCCACTTCAGCCCTGATGCATTTGAGGCATTTAGTCGGCTAAAAGAGTTCACAGGTGCAGCTGGTTACAAGCGTAGGCTGAAACCAAATGCCGTGCCTTCAATTTTCCCCCACAAGGAGCCTAAACGTCCGCGCTTAGCGAGTGAAAGCCGCGCTAACAAGCGTCAAAGGCAAGAGACTCTGGACACTCTCCTGCTAAGATGTAAACAACCCGCTCCTTTCGTCGCGGAAGACGAATCATCGGACACTACGCCGATCATGGAGGTAACCGACAATCCACCAGATGCTGTTAATAAATTTGTAACTGTAGGCCTACAGTGTTCTCCAATTATGACCGATGCAGCAACGCAGACGGATGTTTACAATTCGGATGCAGCGGTACAGTGGTCAGCTGATGTGGACTACTCGGTAAAAAAGGACCATACTTACACAGGTAAATATGAAATTGAGTTGGGCAAACTCTCTGATAATCTTCAGGCCTATCGTCTTCTGCGCTATTCTCCTGATTTAAGCCTACGGTGAGCTCGGGTTCAAACTGAAAAGGCTGAACGGCAGACGTGTTCATCTCGCTAGTCGCTACTGTCGAAACTCAGCTAGCTAGCCGCTACTGCTGCAATCCTGACAGTAAGCAACCTTTACACGTCACTACCCAGAATGCATTGAGACGTAAATAACTATGGCGGCCTACGAGTGAACGGATTTTCGTCTTTTTTTAATAAAAATAAAACCATTTGAAGTGTTTTTGTGTCACCTTTTTATAGCTGACGCCTACGTTAATCTTATAAGGCCAACATGCCGCACAAGTCGGGGTTCCTTTTAAATCAAGAAGGATTTTCTAGACAAGTAAAAAATATAGTCTTGTTTTCAGGAAAAAAAACTAAATTAAATGAAGTAGAAGGTAAGCAAAATAATCTTAAGAAAAGCATTTTTTTGTAGTATTAGTGCTCCTGGGTCACATATACTATTTTTGATTTAATATTTTATATATTTGTATGTATTTTTAATATTGTACTATTTTATTTAAAAGCAGCATTTAAAGTGCATTCTTTAAAAGTATCAATACAAATGAATTCAATGGCAAAAATACAAATGTGTTTATTTTATTGTACTGTATATTTGTGTGTGTGTTTATGCAAAAATGAATGCATATTTAATGAGATCTGAAAATGAACGTTAAACTAAAATAACTTGTGATACAGAAAAGTAATCAATCAGCCGGGGAAGTATTGTGAAGTCTGGGAGTTATATTTACACATCCTCGTGTGTCTTGCTTGAGAAAGAGTATTGTATTCTCTGTGTTGCTCCTGTGGCAGCTCTGGAGACTCGACGGCACGCATATGGAACCTGATTGAGAACAGCAGCGGCGGCTCGACTCAGCTGGTCCTGCGGCACTGCATCCGAGAGGGAGGTCAGGACGTGCCCAGCAACAAGGACGTGACCTCGCTCGACTGGAACGTGAGTCAGCGCTAATCATTTAGCCGCAAGACGCTAAACATGATTTAAAACCAGGAGGGCTTTCAAAAATGTTTTCAAAAAAATCGAATTTCAAATATGCGTTAAATTTAAAATTAAAATCCACGTTTGAATGCAAAAACTTTTTTTCTACACATTTTCTCACAAGAGAGTTGCATGTTAAGAAAGCCAAAAAAAACACGTCTCAAATTTTAAGACGGTTTTTCCCGTTTTTTTTTTTTTTTGTGATGCTGTTTTGTTTCTGTTCATTTTACTCTCCTCTGGATATAATTCTAATGAAAGACATGCTTTCACATCACAGTTCATAATGTTCCTCCAAATGGTTTTTGTTTTTAGAGTGATGGCACTCTATTAGCAACCGGATCTTATGATGGGTTTGCAAGAATTTGGACGAAAGATGGTAAGTCGAGTGATTTCTTGACACTGAGCGCTAATCGGACTCTGTGAGTACGTGTCTTATTTAAACCAGCTTGTTTTAACCTGTTAACCAGGTAATCTCAGCAGCACACTCGGACAGCATAAAGGACCCATATTTGCACTCAAGTGGAACAAGAAAGGCAACAGCATCCTGAGCGCTGGAGTCGATAAGGTCAGTATCTACAGCTGAGGTCAGAGTTTACACCCCCTGTCAGAGTCCGCTAAATCTTCATTATTGTACCAAAATAAGAAGAATAAGAAGAATCATACACAATGCATGTTATTGTTTATTTAGTACTGATCGGAGTAGGATATTTCACATAAAAGATGTTTATAAAGTCCACTAAAGAGAAAACATACCTGTTCTGATTGTTAATACTGTGTTAGCTGAATGTTTTTTGTTTTTGTTGTTTAGTGATAGTCTTTTTCTGAACAGTTAAACTTCCTGCTGTTCTTCAGAAAAATCCTTCAGCTCAGACTAATTCTTTGGTTTTCCAGCATTTCTGTGTTTTTGAACCCTTTCCAACAATAACTGTATGATTCTGAGAAGCTTCTTTTCACACTGAAGACAACTGAGGACTCAAACACAACTATTACAGAAGGTTGAAACTTTCACTGATGCACTAAAACATAAAACCATGCATTAAGAGCCGGGGCGTGAAAACTTTTGACCAAATTATGGTGTATGCTTTTTTCTTATTTTGCCTAAATATCATATTTTTTTTAATTTAGTACTGCCCTTCAGAGGCTACTGAAGTTGGTTACATGTTTCCCAGAAGACCACATAAGTTAAATTTACCCTGATCTTCAAATTTCAAAAGTTTTCACCCCCTGGCTCTTAATGCATGGTATTTTCTTCCGGAGCATCAGTTTTGAAATCAATAAAAACTTGCATTGTATTCATGTTGTACATTTGATCAGTTCATGCAGTCGCAGGGAATCCAACCTGTGATCTGTGCATTACAAGATCCATGTTTGAACTATTTGAGCTGTGTAATGCATTCAGAGGAAGAGAATTATTACTTGACTTTTTCTGTAATCATTCATTTATTTCTTTGGTTTCTCATCCTGTTTTAGACGACAATCATTTGGGACGCTCAAACAGGTGAAGCCAAGCAGCAGTTTCCATTTCATTCAGGTGAGTTTACACCCTACAGCAGTTCATAAAAGAAAGTATTCATGAAAATACACCAATGTCAGATCTGATATTTGTTTTCAGATTTATAAAGCCGTGTTGCACATTTGAAATTTACTTTATTTTTTCCCAGATAAAATTTTTCCCTCCAAATTCAGTTTTTTTTTCCATTGTAATTTTTATTTTTATTATGATTTAATGGTTAAATTTAATTTTAATAATTAAAAGCATGTTTAATTAATTGAAATGGTGAAACAAAGGGATTTATGATTTAATACAAAATAAACAATGGTAATTAAATGAAGGCATGCAACAATAACAATATAATTACTCTTTAACACTTCCTTTAACTCTGTAGCAAACAAAGAGCAAACACTGAAGGAAATGCGACGCTAGTTGAATCCAATGAAAGGTTGATGTGTGTTGATTATTAACCCTCGCAGCTCCGGCGCTGGACGTGGACTGGCAGAACAACAGCACCTTCGCCTCCTGCAGCACTGACATGTGCATTCATGTGTGCCGCCTGGGAAGTGAGCGTCCGCTCAAGACCTTTCAAGGGCACACGGTGAGCAGCGCACAATAGCTCACGGCTTTCAGGGTTTACTGTTCTCCAGCAGCAGATAAACATGTTTGTTTGCCTGCAGAATGAAGTGAACGCCATTAAATGGGATCCGTCTGGGATGCTGCTGGCGTCCTGCTCGGACGACATGACGCTGAAGGTGGGAATCACGTCCCAATGTTCTTTTAAAGATTTATTTTCAGTTGCAATGGTTCCTCTGATGGGTTAAATGGTTTCATAGCAAATGCATGATGAAGTGTACATTTAAATATGATCAGTTTGTGTTTCTCTCACGGCAGATCTGGAGTATGAAGCAGGATTCATGCGTTCACAATCTTGAAGCACACAATAAAGAGATCTACACCATCAAGTGGAGCCCAACCGGCACCGGGAGCAGCAATCCCAATGCTAACATGCTGCTAGCCAGGTAACATCCCGCCCCCCCGCTGACCTGGAGCAAGACTGATAACGGTCCAATAAACAAACAAACTCATTCAAAAATTATGAATGGAAAAAAATAAGTAAGTGACATTAACTTGGATATACATTTAAAAGTGATTACAATTAATTGCATTAAAATTAAATTAATAAAAATAAAAAAAACTAGAAATTAAATAATAAATTTTAAAGCAAGATTTAAATGAAGTAAATACATGAATAAAACTGAAAAAATAAATAACATAAAATAAAAAAATAAATGTATTCAATTAGATTAAATTTTTTTTTGACTAAAATAAATTTGATTCAAACAAATAAATTAATAAATAACATTGGATTAAAATGCATTAAATCATTTAAATAAAAAAATGGAGTTTATTATAATAAAAAAAAATAAAAAATACATTGACTATACGGCACATTAGTGTGTAGAAAAAAAAATTATTATACATTTAAAATTAGTATTCTCCAAATAATAACCTAGGTATATTTCTAATAATGTTTCAGACAAGAAACTTCATTGATCCCTTTTTATATTTTAGGACAGCATGAGAATGTGATCATATTTGGGGGTCCATTGGATTTGAAAAATTAAGAAAACCCCAAAACATCAAAAGGGATAAAAGTCTGGAGTGTTTAATAGATTTAAAGCATCTCTGTGATCTCGTCACATGCACGATAAGCCAACGATGCACCGCTGCTTTGTTCCTCAGTGCCTCCTTCGACTCGACGGTGAGATTATGGGATGTGGATCGAGGCGTTTGCATCCACACGCTCACCAAACACCAGGAGCCCGTTTACAGCGTGGCCTTCAGTCCGGACGGGAAGTTCCTGGCCAGCGGCTCCTTCGACAAATGTGTTCACATCTGGGACACGCTGGTCAGTGCAGCAGCAGCAGTGATGATGATGAAGAAGATGATGATGATGATGACGATGTGTGTGTGTGTGTGTGTTCAGAGCGGCGCGCTGGTGAACAGCTACAGAGGAACAGGAGGAATCTTCGAGGTCTGCTGGAACAGTGTGGGAGATAAAGTGGGAGCGAGTGCGTCTGACGGATCGGTGCGTTCATCTTCCTGTCTGAACACTTTGACCCAAATCTCACAAATAGATCAGAGGAAGATCAAGTTATATTTGTCTGAAACCAGATTCAAGGTTTTTAGGATTGTGATTGTCTAATCCCTGTCTTAGGGCTTTAGTTTCAAGGTTATAAAAGGTTCAATTAATTAAAATTAAGATAGTATCATGTGAAATTAGATTAGATTAGATAGAGTTTAGTGTTATTTTATAGACTACAGTAGTTTTTATTATTATTTTTTTTATTTTTATATTTCAGTGTTTATTTTAATTTAAGCTACATTTTTTGTAATTGTTATGTGCTGTTGTAATTTTATTAGTATTAGGTTATGTTGTTTAATTTTTATTTCACGTTTTGTTTTTAGTTTTCAGCTTTATTGTCAATTCATTCATACATGTAGTGCTTCAACTTAATATTCAAGTTTATTTTAGTTTTTTACTTTTAGTTTTTATTTCCATTCAGTAATTTGTGCTTCAACGTATTAATTTCAGTTTTTAATTTGAATTTTCATTTAATTATAATTTTTCATCTTAATATTTAAGATATTTTAGGTTATTTAATTTAATTTATTTTTATTTCACATTTAGTTTGAGTTCAGTTTTAGTTTTTATTTATTTCCAGGTAGTAATTTTAGAGCTTTAACTTGAACTAAATAAAATGTTACATGTTGCCTTGGCTAACTAACTGAAATAATACGTTTTTCATCTAATATTAGGGTTTATTTAAGGTTATTATTTTTTTTATTCAGTTTTATTCATTTATTGCAGGTTCCCTTTCACAGTTCTCCCTCACATATGAATATATTATGGTCATATATAAACATGTTTATTTACATACCTCACTGTATAATGCAACTTCTGTTTATACTTCCTTTGCACCTTATATTATATTAACAGTCATTTACATTTAGCTCGTCTCTGTGGCTTTCTGCTTCATAACTTGCACTATATGTCATAAACCTTAATGTATATACATTTAATTTTTATTTATATACTTTATTTGCACTTTTGGTTCTATGCTAACTGCATTCCATTGGCTCTGTACTTGTACTCTGCACAACAACAAAGTTAAATCTAATTTATTTTTCTGTTAGAAAAAAACTAATTCAGTTAGTTGCATTTTTATTTAGTTTACATCTTTTCATCTAATATTGCATCTAATATAACTGCTAACTGTTAATTTCCAGCTTTATTTCAATGCACAAAAATCTCTTGAACAGTTTTAGTTGGTGATAACAGCTCTGTTTGAACATCGTCTTGTTTCTCCAGGTCTGTGTTCTTGATTTACGGAAGTAGCTGTCGGTGAACCGGATGCAGGATCGTGCAGCTAAAGCCTTCAGCGCGTCTCAGCGGCTGCTGGTGGTGACTGAACGCCTCTCTTCTGTTTCTTCTGGACCCGCAGCTTCACCGGGAACAGACTCCAAATGTTGAAAACCAAATTAGAGGAAGTGTCCACTAGATGGTGATGAGCAGCGCAGTGACTCGGCCGATGAAGTGGACACCAAAGAGCTAGAGACGCTTCATTTGAATGGTTTTATTGGGTGTTTTGGACGCCACTGACATTGATTGGGCCATGTGACCCTTCATAAGTGAAGTCTGACCATAAGAAAACATTTTTAATAGAGAACAAACTTTAAATCAAGACGAGTTTTTCCTTGTAGGAGAACCATAAATAGTTCTGATTGTTTCTTTAAAGAGGAATGAAGACGTCCGCTGCCGAGTACTTGGGAAATATCGTATGATTCTCAGATGTTAAATATACAGGTGTAAAACCTCCCCACTGGATGTACATTTAATGAATGTAAAGATGTAATTGAGCTCGTAACACGCAGATTTTATAAACTGTTTATATGTTTATAAACTAATCTTTTTCCCAAAGTCTTTCATACCTCTTGTGGTGTTGTTTTTTTTTTTCTTCTAATTTTGTGCACATCG
Organism: Carassius carassius; assembly: GCF_963082965.1. NCBI lineage: Eukaryota > Metazoa > Chordata > Actinopteri > Cypriniformes > Cyprinidae > Carassius > Carassius carassius. The sequence continues at coordinate 31,740,909 of NC_081773.1, read as the reverse complement.
CGATAATTACTGAAACTTGAATATATGGAGCCATAAATGTGAAATGCGGACAAAAAATATATTAATCGTGGCCAGATTTGTTTCCTCATTTTAGTTTTCACTCATCGTTTCCATGATTTATTGTACGTTCCCTTATTTTTACTGAATTTAAGCAAAATCGTTTGCATGAATTAGTCGTTTGTTCCCTTGTTTTAATAAATCCTGGTCATGTTGTACGAATGCGTTCCTAAATTTAGATTTTATTATTTTGAGGGAAAAAAGTAGTATGACTATCGGAAACAAATTTGTATGTCATCGCCATAATTTACTAAAAGATGCAACAAATCTTTGAGTTGTGGCCTCAAATTTATTAAAATGACAAAACCATTTTTTTGTATTTGTGGTCACGATTTACTAAAATTAGAGGAAAATGTCTTAATTTGTGACCCGGTCATAGTTACGAGAAAATAAATTAGTACGACAATTCTTGGCCACGATTTCTTAAAACAAGGGAACATACTCTAAATTCAAGGCCTTGATTTAATTAAAATGAGGAAAGGAATTTGTACGAATGAAGATTTCGTTCCCTCGTTTTAGTAAACGACTACTATGCCGTAGTCAGAGTTTACTATTAAAAGGAATTCTTAATTTATAGTAGCAATTTAATTAAAACGAGGGAACGAATTAGTACGTTTCGTGGATGCGATTTATTAAAATGAGGGAATAAATTATAACGATATAATTTTTTAATTCATGGCCACAGTTTATTTAAAAGGATGGACGAATTTTTAACCACAGTTAACTAAAACTACATTAGAATTATAAATCCATGATTTACTTCAAACGAGGGAAATAATTTGTGCGAATTAAGAATTGGTTTCCTCGCTTTAGTAAATCGTTGCCACAAATTTGTTAAAATGATGGAACGATTAGTGCGATGTAGCTACCATTTAATAGAACGATGGAACGGATTCTAAATTCATGGCTGAATTGAAACTTGAGAAGGAAATCGGCCACAAATGAATTGAAATGAAAGCATGTATTATCGTGAGAAGCATCATTCTATCTTTACAAAGTTTTTTTTATTTTGTCCTTCCACACTGAATGTGAAACCCGCCAATCAAATATTTGGACCAATGAGGTTTCAGCATGGGCGGAGCTTCTCAACAACACTGTAAAAATAGAAACCAAGCAACCATCAAAATCTCTTGGCAGATTTAAATGGATGAGATGGTGAATTTTCATTAATCGGAGACATTTTTTGTTATCGGATGAACCGTAGTTCATCACTTTATCGCATCTTGTCAGAATTAGAATCAATTTCAGTGGACACGTAGTGAATGTAACAGGTTTTTCTAACATGTTTATCCTATATCAGTCTACTGATCCTTGTGTTTGATGACCAGGTTTGATCAGGAACTGATTGGTTAGTCCTGGGGTAAACCTTAAGCTCTTTTAATCATCTTGATGCCATCACTATTAAACCACGACTGGTGCAATGTTAATTTCGTACAGAACGTACTGGACCATCGTTCGCGTTTGACAATGGACGTTTCTTTTTTTATCAATAAAACCAATTCTAGTGGGTTTTAATGGAATTTTTTCTTTAATGCATGGAAATCGTTGCATTTCTGCGTGCTGTGGGTTTCCTGAAGCCTTTATCGTCTGTGTCAGACTGAGAATTGCGTCGTGATCTTGGCACATCTAGAGATGCATGTTCTGGCCTGATGCCACATATAAGCGTATAAAGCTTAAATCTGTTTAGTGGACAAAACCGAATCTCAATGCCTCTCATTCAGAGACTCACAAAAATCACTCTATATTTTGATTATTATAATCAGTCGTGTTTGATTCATTCGTTGTGCATGTGAAACTCCATGACAGAATTTTTGGAATAATTAAGATGTTTTAATATTTTTGAAAGAGACTTATGTTCACCAAGACTGCATTTTTATCAAAAATACAGCAAAAATTGTAAAATATTATTAAAATTGTCAAAACAGCATTAATTTGAAATCTATAGAAATATTTTGTTGCATTATACATGCATTTAATGTTACTTTTGATTAGTTTTATCAATTCTTGATCAATAAAGGTATTGAGTTTCCAGAGATGCTGAATATTCAGCTTTGCATCACACAAATAAATTACATGTAAAAATGCTAGCATGGAAAACTCATTATTTCAAATTATAATAATATTTCACAGTTGTTACTGTTTTTGATCAAATAACTGCAGTCTTTGTAAGCTGTAAAGACTTACGATTTAAAAACACACCAAAATTAAACCAAAAAAGACACTTAAAATGTGTATGTTTAATAAGTATAATTTAATGAAGTAATTTAATGAAGTATAAAATGAGTAAAGCAAGCAGCAACAGCTATGTCTACACAATCTCTATGTGCTCTATAATCATGCATTTTTACAGTGTGTACCTTTGGTAAATGACAAAAATTGTTATATTTGATTCAAATCAAAGTTTCGTACTGAATTATGTGATGTTTCAGAGAAACCTTCAACAGCACAAACAGGCAAGGAGACAGGATTGATTGATTGATTGTACAAATGCATGAAGACTGGTTTTGTCTTTGTGAATCAGAAGAGAGAGCGTGTTTGAGGCCGGCGGGACGTTCAGCCCGTAGAAATCCCCAGTGATGCTCCGTTTGGCTTTACATCCTCAAACTCTCGCTGCTCACTGGATATGTGGATTTCTACTGTACTAGACTCTGAATCTATGAGATGAGACAGAGAAGACTAGTTAATTTCATCCCTGAAGTGGTATTTTTAATGCTGTTTATATTGTGTGTGTGTGTGTTTAGAAATCTAGATTTATACACCACCTAAATGCAGAATAAATAAGCCTTTTATGTATGGTTTATTAAGAGGACAATATTTTGCCAAATCCACTATTTAAATTTATGGAATCTGAGGAAGCAAAAAATCTAAATATTGAGAAAATCATCTTTAAAGTTGTTCAGATGATTTCTAAGCAATGCATATTACTAATCAAAAATTTAGTTTTGATATATTTACCGTAGGAAATTTACAGAATATCTTCACTGAACATGATCTTAATATCCTTATGATTTTTGGCATACATTTTTTGGGTTTTAATAATTTTGACCCATACAAGGTATTGTTGGCTATTGCTATTTTTGAGTATATATATATATATATATCTTATTTTCTATTTAAAAATCTCCAAATTACATTTACTTGAGCAGCATCACTCTATTAGATATCAAGACTTTTTATAATTTTCTCTTGAATATGGAGTGTATTTTGGCAGATCATTTTACATGTTGTAAGTATAAACACATTTATAAATACACTTCTATACAAGATACGGTCCATAATATCATATAAAGTGTTACCTTTGAATGAATTTAGTTGTTTTAAATTGGAAATTAATAATAAGAACAAGAGTTGATGTATTTCTCCTCCAGTGGTAAGTTGATTTATTTTGCTATCGTAACTGTGCATGTGTATATGGTTAGTAGAGTTTATTATTTGTATTTAACTTTGTTTCTTCCTGTAGATTGAAACCCAAACAGAACAGATCCCAGATTCAGTCGCTGAAAACCACTGACATATGAAATAGATTATCAGAGCAGCATATATTACACATAATATATATATTTAGTATTTAGTATTTACACTAGTTGTCGAAGTCTGGAATATTTTTAAGATTAATATGTAATGTATATTTACGATTTTTTAGTGCATTTGAAAGATGTCTCTATTGCTCACCAAGGTTTCATTTATTTCATTTAAAAAAACAGCTGTTTTCCTAAAGTGGCCAAGAGAGCTTAACGTGATTTCTGAAGATCATGTGACACTGAAGACTGGAGTAATGCTAAAAAATTACAGCTGTGCATCACAAAAAATACAAAATAAATAAAATCTAGATGCAAGCAGAAATTTAGGGGCCAAACACTACAGAAGCAAGCAAGGCAGTAAGCACTGGATTAAGTGCAACAATAAGTAATCAAAGACATTCAATTCTGAAGATGATTTTTTCCAAATGTAAAAATCATAACTACAATCACTAGTAATATTAAATAAGGGTTAAAAAAAAAAAGGACGTTCAGTCAGTTATGGCATAATTGGTATTGATATTCTTGGCATAACCATATGTCATTGTGGTTATAAATATGGTATGTTACAACACAATTCTAAATTGCTGACATGAGAAAATTAGACACCATTCGATTTAGCCAAACCGTTCAGAAGTTATAAGCAAAAATAGCAATTTTCATATCTCCTGACAGCTAGGGGGTGCTGTACCAAAACTGTGCAGGTGCCCTCAGGTCAGGGTGGTTATAACACACACCCAGTTTGGTTTGAATATGCTAAAGCGATGTGTAGATATAGCCTCACGTCTATTTTGGCATGCTCTTCGCAGAATTCATTTGCGTGTTACTCGAAAATGGTTTGACTAATCTACTAGAATTCCATAACGTTTGGCCAGCATGTTCTGAAGAGGCTCTGAGCCAATTCTGGTTAAAATCAGACAAACGGTCTAGGATGAGTATGAAATTTCTTTTTTTTCACATAATTGAGAATTGCAAAAAATCTTGACCCATAGAAAGTTACTTTTAATCATGCATTCGCATAAACATGAGCGCAACTCTGAACTGTTGGTGGCGCTAGAGAGTTTGAGTTAGAGACTCCAAATTTGGTGTGTTTAATGTTAATGCTGTCTTCAATCAGTGTGCCAAATTTCATAACTTTTCACAATACGGTTCTTTGGTATGACTCAATATAGGAAGAAGATGAAAACTAATAGACGCAATAAATATACTAAAATAGAAAAACAGTTGTTTGAAACTGCAATAATATTTCACACCAAATAAATGTAGCCTTGGGGATCAGAAGAGATTTTCAAAACTTTGGTTGTTTATAGTATGTTTATTTCTTACAATACAGCTCAGGTCCCATTTGAACATGTATTTAATTTCATAGTTTTCAGATGCAGCATTCAGAAGCCCGTGTAGACGGGTGTGTGTCTGTGTTCCTGCTGCAGTCCGTTACCTTCAGACAGGACACTGATGGCGTCTGAGGGCTGCTGCTGTCCGTTAGCACTCAGGTTCTTCTTGATCTCCTGCACGTGGCTTTGGTAGAGCAGTGTTGATCCGGCGACGGGTGTATATCCACCCGCCAGCGATGTGGAGGCCGAGTCCCAGGGCAGCTCGCGCCGTCTCTGCTGGCTGAAGTCCACGTTCAGCCCCGTCCAGCCGTGAAACGCCAGCGTGTTGAGAAACCCGTGCATGGGGTTCAGGATTCCCTGAGGACAAGAGATATGTTTAACAAGAGAGTTAACTCAAATACAGGATTGGAGAGTTACTGGGCAAGGCAAGGCTGGTGCAAATCTCTTACAGTTAGTGAGAATAACAAAAGTGTAATTAAATTAGTTACTCGTGAAAACGTTAATGATTACAAAGGGAGTTACATCTGAATATTTCCACACACATAGTTAGATTTATTTAGTTGTTTCCCAAATTGCACTGACTGCTCTAAAATATTAGAAGCCAAATGTTTCATGAGTTTAATAATAATAATATGTTTAACTTATACAGGACCTTTCCCGGGCTCTACAATGCTTTGCAATGTACACAGATACAACAAATACTCATTCAAATTTCAAAGAATCAAACTAAGTGGACATTTGTCCAAATCTCTTAACAAAAGTAAGTAAAAGTAACAAAAGAAGAGTATTCTTTGTTTAGAATACAGAAAATGACACATGCTTATGTAATAACTTATATTTTTTAATTTGGTTTCATGTGTATGCTTTATTTTTGAAGATTTCTTTTTTTTTAAGCTGTTGTTAGATGGCAGTTTTTCCTGTCATTGCTTTATTCATAGATTGCATTTCAAAAACAGTATCATAGCTATTAAACTACATCTTGTTTCAGATTTAAATATGTATAGTACAGTCATGAAACTAGATAGCGCAGGCTGATGGGTGTTAGAATAACTATTGATATTCTTAGAGTTACACGACTTGGCACAAGCGGATTGGTTCATGTTCATACACAGCTTGCTCTCCATCCATCCATCCATCTTCTTCCGCTTATCCGGGGCCGGGTCGCGGGGGCAGCAGTCTAAGCAGAGAACCCCAGACTTCCCTCTCCCTAGACACTTCCTCCAGCTCTTCTGGGGGGACACCGAGGCGTTCCCAGGCCAGCCGGGAGACATAGTCTCTCCAGCGGGTCCTAGGTCTTCCCCGGGGTCTCCTCCCAGTGGGACGCGCCCGGAACACCTTCCCGGGAAGGCGTCCAGGAGGCATTCGGAACAGATGCCCGAGCCACCTCAGCTGACCCCTCTCGATGTGGAGGAGCAGCGGCTCTACTCTGAGCTCCTCCCGGGTGACTGAGCTTCTCACCCTATCTCTAAGGGATCGCCCAGCCACCCTGCGGAGAAAGCTCATTTCGGCCGCCTGTATCCGGGATCTTGTCCTTTCGGTCATGACCCAAAGCTCATGACCATAGGTGAGAGTAGGAACGTAGATTGACCGGTAAATCGAGAGCTTCGCCTTGCGGCTCAGCTCTTTCTTCACCACGACAGACCAGTACATCGACCGCATTACTGCAGAAGCTGCACCGATCCGTCTGTCAATCTCCCGTTCCATCCTTCCCTCACTCGTGAACAAGACCCCAAGATACTTAAACTCCTCCACTTGAGGCAGGAACTCTCCACCAACCTGAAGTGGGCAAGCCACCCTTTTCCGACTGAGGACCATGGCCTCGGATTTGGAGGTGCTGATTCTCATCCCAGCCGCTTCACACTCAGCTGCAAACCGTCCCAGTGCATGCTGAAGGTCCTGGCTTGATGAAGCCAACACGACAACATCATCCGCAAAGAGCAGAGACGAAATCGTGTTGTCACCAAACCTGACCCCCTCCGGCCCCTGGCTGCGCCTAGAAATTCTGTCCATAAAAATCATGAACAGAACCGGCGACAAAGCGCAGCCCTGCCGGAGTCCAACACGCACCGGGAACAAGTCTGACTTACTGCTGGCAATACGAACCAAGCTCCTGCTCCGGTCGTACAGGGACCGGATAGCCCTTAGCAAAGGGCCCCGGACCCCATACTCCCGGAGCACCCTCCACAGGCAGCCGCGAGGGACACAGTCGAATGCCTTCTCCAAATCCACAAAGCACATGTGGACTGGTTGGGCAAACTCCCATGAACCCTCCAGCACCCCGTAGAGGGTATAGAGCTGGTCCAGTGTTCCACAGCCTGGACGAAAACCACACTGTTCCTCCTGAATCCGAGGTTCTACTATCGGCCGGATTCTCCTCTCCAGTACCCTGGCATAGACTTTCCCAGGGAGGCTGAGAAGTGTGATCCCCCTGTAGTTGGAACACACCCTCCGGTCCCCCTTCTTAAAAAGAGGGACCACCACCCCGGTCTGCCATCCCAGAGGCACCGTCCCCGACTGCCACGCGATGCTGCAGAGGCGTGTCAGCCAAGACAGCCCCACAACATCCAGAGACTTGAGGTACTCAGGGCGGATCTCATCCACCCCCGGTGCCTTGCCACCGAGGAGTTTCTTGACTACCTCGGTGACTTCAGCTTGGGTGATGGACGAGTCCACATCTGAGCCCTCAGCCTCTGCTTCCTCAATGGAAGACGTGACAGCGGGATTGAGGAGATCCTCGAAGTATTCCTTCCACCGTCCAACGACATCCCCAGTTGAGGTCAACAGCTCCCCACCTCTACTGTAAACAGCATTGGTAGGGCACTGCTTCCCTCTCTTGAGGCGCCGGACGGTTTGCCAGAATCTCTTCGAGGCCGACCGATAGTCCTTCTCCATGGCCTCACCGAACTCCTCCCAGGCCCGAGTTTTTGCCTCCACAACCACCCGGGCTGCAGTCCGCTTGGCCTGCCGGTACCTATCAGCTGCCTCAGGAGTCCCACAAGCCAACCAGGCCCAATAGGACTCCTTCTTCAGCTTGACGGCATCCCTTACTTCCGGTGTCCACCACCGGGTTCGGGGATTGCCGCCTCGACAGGCACCGGAGACCTTACGGCCACAGCTCCGAGCGGCCGCTTCGACAATGGAGGTGGAGAACATGGTCCACTCAGACTCAATATCTCCAGCCTCCCTCGGGATCCGGTCGAAGCTCTGCCGGAGGTGGGAGTTGAAGATCTCTCTGACAGGAGGCTCTGCCAAACGTTCCCAGCAGACTCTCACAGTACGTTTGGGTCTGCCGAGTCTGTCCAGCTTCCTCCCCCGCCATCGGATCCAACTCACCACCAGGTGGTGATCAGTTGACAGCTCCGCCCCTCTCTTCACCCGAGTGTCCAAGACATACGGCCGGAGGTTGGATGAAACGACCACAAAGTCGATCATCGACCTACGGCCTAGGGTGTCATGGTGCCACGTGTACTGATGGACACCCTTATGCTTGAACATGGTGTTCGTTATGGACAAGCTGTAACTAGCACAGAAGTCCAATAACTGAACACCACTCGGGTTCAGATCAGGGGGGCCGTTCCTCCCAATCACGCCCCTCCAGGTGTCACTGTCGTTGCCCACATGGGCGTTGAAATCCCCCAGTAAAACGACGGAGTCCCCAGTCGGAGCACTTTCCAGCACCCCTCCCAGAGACTCCAAGAAGGCCGGGTACTCTGCACTGCCGTTCGGCCCGTAGGCACAAACGACAGTGAGAGACCTATCCCCGACCCGAAGGCGCAGGGAAGCGACCCTCTCGTTCACCGGGGTAAACTCCAACACATGGCAGCTGAGCTGGGGGGCTATAAGCAGACCCACACCAGCCCGCCGCCTCTCACCATGGGCAACTCCAGAGTGGTGAAGAGTCCATCCTCTCTCGAGGAGTGTGGTTCCAGAGCCCAAGCTGTGCGTAGAGGTGATCCCGACTATCGCTAGTCGGAACCTCTCAACCTCACGCACAATCTCGGGCTCCTTTCCCGCCAGTGAGGTGACATTCCACGTCCCTAGAGCTAGTTTCCGTGTCCAGGGATCGGGCTGTCGAGGCCCCCGCCTTCGACTGCTGCCCGATTCTCTAAGCACCGGCCCCTTACAGTCCCTCCTGTAGGTGGTGAGCCCACGGGAAGGCGGCCCCACGTCGCTCCTTCGGGCTGAGCCCGGCCGGACCCCGTGGGGGGAGGCCCGGCCACCAGGCGCTCGCATACGAGCCCCAACCCCGGGCCTGGCTCCAGGGTGGGGCCCCGGCTGCGCCATACCGGGCGACGTCACGGTCCTTTTATGTAATCTTTTCATAAGGGGTTTGTGAACCGCTCTTAGTCTGACCCGTCGCCTAGGACCTGTTTGCCTTGGGAGACCCTACCAGGGGCATATAGCCCCGGACAACATAGCTCCTAGGGTCATTCGGGTACTCAAACCCCTCCACCACGTTAAGGTGGCAGTTCAAGGAGGAGACAGCTTGCTCTTTTACATTTAAATGGCTTGTTAGCGTAACCCTCCTCCTTCCCCAGTTCCACCTTTATGGATCTGCTATGGGTTATTTTATATCCTATTTCATATATATATATATTATATGTTTTATATGCTATTGCAGCAGCAGTACATCTTAAATACTCACAGCACTGTATCACCGTATGCATTGGAAGTAGCAAGTTTCTGTACTTAGCGCAGCAGCAATAATCTACAACTACAGCAATAACCAACAGCAGCAGCAGCGTAGCAGATCTATAACACCTAGACTGCAATGTAAATAAGAGGTTTGCTGACTATAACAGAACCGTGTGAGATGGATCACGATGAACTAAGATGAGTGAAGGCTTTTTAGTGATTATTTAGGGAGCGCTCTTGAGTCTTTACTATCCATTCCAAGGGTGTTTGATTTTGGCATTGATGGGGACATAGAATCTCTAATAAATTCTCCACTGCAAAAAAAAAAAAAAATTCTTTGTATTTTTGTCTTGTTTTCTAGTTTAAATATCTAAACATTCTAGAATCAAGATGCATTTATTTTACAAGTAAAATGAGTTAAGATATTCCACTTGTCTCACAGACAAGACATAAGTCTAGTCTCAGACTAAAATGTAAGTCTGAGCTGTTTCAACTGAAAGAAACTTGCACTGACTGATCTTGAAATATATCAATGTCTTTGTTTTGTCTCCAGATACACACCAGTAATGTTTTTGTTGTTGTTTTTTTATAAGGCATGTTTATAAAAATGACTTAAATATCCTAATTGAACTATGGCCTAATCCTGGCTTAGTCTAAGCCCTGTCTGTGAAACCAGGCTATTATTTCTTGTTTACTTCAAAATTTATCAAAATGTTGATCCATTCGAATTTTGCATTAAACTTGTTTTTGGGAAACATGCATGTTTCAGAAATTACTTACTTACATATTTATGCTGGATTCACTCTCAAATAGCATGTGACAACCATAGCAATGGACGAGACAAAACTAATAGTGACAGTAGATGTGTACTGTATTAAGGCTAGAGCACTAGAGGGATGCATCTCAAATCTCACAGGAGCGGGTGGATGGATCTTTATTGTTGGCGGTCACAAATATATGATTCATGTGATTTGGAGCATAACAGAAATCCTCACCATTATGAACCACGTGATGAGCGCGGCGTTACGGACGTTCTTCAGATCGCCGGCTGAAACATCGTCCTGCATCTCCAGATAAAACAGCAGACCCTCGTTGATGATGTTGGGCAGCCAGCTGACGTGATGAAGAGCACAGAAACAGTTATGTGTTCATTATTGATTGAAGGTGATAAAACCATCACAACTGTTTAAAGAGGAGTTTAAAGACTGTTTAAAGTCTTCGTCTTGAAGAGTTTCTTACCAAACCACGAAGACCAGCATGATCTTAAAGAAGCGTATTTTGATCTCGGATCCAAGTCGTCTCTCGTTCTCGGTGTAGATTCCCTGTTGACCCTTCAGCAGCGACGTCACTGCATCAAAACACAGACAGACGTCAGATTATAATCCTTATAAAACTCAGTGTAGGATTTACTTTAAAAGATTTTCTTTTAGAAATCACTAGTAAAATTAGCTGAAAGATTTGGAGAAATGTAGCACTGCATCAGTGTCTCATCAATGGATGCTCTGCAGTGAATGGGTGCCGTCAGAATGAGAGTCTGATAAAAACATCACAATAATCCACAGCACTCCAGTCCATCAGTTAACATCTGGAGAAGACAAAAGATGAAACAAATCCAGCATTAAGATGTTTTTAACTCAAATACATAAGAGTCTATAATCAATAATAACACTTCCTCCAGTGAAAAAGTGCATCTTCTGTTGTCTCTCACATCAAAATCCAGACACAGATTTGTTTAGAGCGGTTTATCCGTGCAGATCTCTCTCCTGATTCAGACCAGAACACTGTTTCACTGGAGGAAGTGTTATTATAGACTCATATATGAGTTAAAAACATCTTAATGCTGGATGTGTTTCAGCTTGTGTCTTCTCCTGATGTTCACTGATGGACTGGAGTGCTGTGGATTATTGTGATGTATTTATCAGACTCTCATTCTGACGGCACCCATTCACTGCAGAGCATCCATTGATGAGACACTGATGCAATGCTACATTTCTCCAAATCTGATGAAGAAACAAACTAATCTCAGATGATCTGAAGGTGAGCATTTTCAGCTAGTGTTCATTTTTAGCTCAACTGCTCTTCTGTCTTGTACTCACCAGCAGACACGGTGCGTGTGAAGAGCAGAGGGTTGACGAGGAGCACCAGCAGCATGGGAGCGTATGTGGTGATGTAGTGAGGAATGGCGTGCTGAAGGCCGTTCTCACAGCTCACATGACAAACACAATCAGGTCAGATCACAGTCACAGTCATGCGTTTAGCAGCTGCTTTAATCCAAAGTGACTTACATTGCATGTTATTAGTTCATGCATTCACTGGGAATCACACCTGTGACCTTGGAGTAGCTCATTTGCATATTAAGTGTGCAACATATATCTGTATCAGTTTTTACACACTGAAAAACAACTGGTTTAGGATTTTGTTAGACACAGTTTTCACAGAAATTACTTGTAAATTTAAAAAAATAACCAGAAAGAAAGTTACATGATTTTGTGTTTTGTTTTTAAATAAGATTTATAAAAATGTTATTTTCACTGTAATGAATGTGTTATTCAGAAGACTTTTACAGTAACATTGAATTAGACATGAATTTGTGATTAAAAAAAATATATATATATATATATATATATATATATATATATTAGATTTATAACATTTTAAGGTTTTCTTTTCTACTGTAATGATAATAATAATAAAATGCTAATTAGAAGACTTTTATTTGTAAGCTTAAATACATGCTTGCATAACTAATGTGCCTCTGTTTTATTTGCCTGTTTAGACATTACACTCTTAATTTTTGTTAGTATTTATTTTAAATTTTGAGTATTTTCTTGCAATATCTATTCCAATAATCTGCTGTATTTATAATAATTCTTAAATAAATAAAAAAATGCTTTATGCTCAAAAAAAAAAAAAGATTTAAAAAAAAAGTTGTATTAACCTTTTTAAGACCATGTTATGATTTTCTTTCCACTGTTGTGAATACTTATTTATTATTTGTAAGACTTTTTTGGGAAAGCCTAATGTGCCTGCTTTTATTTACCTATTTAGAAATTATTCTTTTATTTTTTTTTCTTAGTTTTCTTAATTTTTTTTACATTTGAAGTAGAAAGACATAAATATTTTCTTGTTACTCTACTCCAGTGCCTTATTACAATATCCTTATTTTATTTACAATAATTGTTACATTTTATATATATATATATATATATATATATATATATATATATATATATATATATATATATATATATATATAAAAGATAAAAATAATTTTTACAATGTACTAAAGGGGACATATCATACGTTTTTTTTATTTTATTATGTTATTATATAATTAATGAGGTCCACATGATTTTAGTAAAGTTTTTTTTTTGCATCAAAACCAGATTTACTTTTAAGAACTTGGAAAATGTGTTAATTAGAAGACTTTTATTCATTATCTTAAATGCATGCTTATGTAATTGATGTGCCACTGTTTTGAAATTTTATTGACCTATTTAAGCAAGATTTTTTACATTTTAGTTAGTGTTTTGAAGTAGAAAGCCTGAAATAGTATTTTCCTGTCAAATCCACCCTAAAAATCTTATATCCAATCATTTTAATTACCATAATTATTTTTTTAATATAAATTTGTATTTAAAATTATTTTTACAGTGTACTAAAGGAGTCGTATCATAAGTTTATTCATTTATTATTGAATTAACATTGTCCATATTGTTATTTTGTCCCCCACAATAGTTTTTTTGCATCCAAACCATATTTCGTATTATTATTTTCCTAAGAGTTTTTGGTGTCCTGATGTGGTCTGATGGTGTGTGTGTACCTGGAGATGGAGGGGTAGTACAGCATGGCGACTCCCTCCACACACAGCAGCAGCGTCAGACCCCACGTGATCATGTGATACAGGACGATCGTACTGAAACACACCACACACATCAGCATCTGCTGCAGCGCTCCGAGACACAGGTGCATGATGGGACGCACCTGATGCCCGCCGAGCGCTTCACCACCAGAAACACGTCCACCGCGTAACAGAAGGTCCACCAGAACGAGGCGCTGAAGAACAGCTGGATCCACATCTGCTGACACAAACCAGATTCAGACCACAAACCAGTCTAGATCTGGAGAAATATACTGCAGCTCTGCTTTGATAATACATGAACATGATCCAGATGTACGTAGTATTTGATAAAACTGTCATTATTTGCTCAAAGTGATTACATTTATTAAAACTTATTTTCTTGATTAGTAATATGCATTGCTAAGAATTCATTTGGACAGTTACAAAGATGATTTTCTCAATATTTAGGTTTTGTTGCATCCTCAGACATATTAACAGTTGACAAAACACTAAAATATTATATTAAAAAATAATAATATTTACATGAATATCTTCAGTGAAGACTAAAAACATACTGTTTTTTTATTTCCATATCAAATAAATACTAACAGACATCAATAGGATTAGAATTAGAATTATTTAATTTTGGAATTCAAATATTATTTGAATGCATATTTCAAATATTACTATTTAATTAAGAAAAAGTCTAAATATTGATAGACATTTTTGTGGGAAAGTCCATAATTTAGATGGGAAGAGAAGATATTATTTTAAAGTCTAAAAAGTTTTTTTTTTTTTCATATTCTAGACATATTGAGTTTTTTATTTTATTTTTTGTCAGTATTGCATGTTAAATAGCCCAAGAAAAAAATTTAATATTAAAAAAGAAGTTGTAGTTTAAAAAGGTGCTTGTAATCTGTGGTTCCTGCAGCTGTGTGTGTGTGTGTGTGTTTCTGTTCAGTGAATGACTCTCTTGAGTGTTTGATGTGTGTGAGATGCTGAGATGGTGTTTTCTCACCGCTCCTCCGACACAGAACACCTGCGGCCAAACATCAGAGCTGTTCCCAGCCGAGATCCTGCTGATCAGACCCGGAGAACCCAGCCAGACCCCGGAGCGGACCACCATCCCTGGACACACAGATCACCACAGACATGATGAAGAGCTGGAGAAACACCTTCTGTGTGCTCCGACTCTGATCTCACGAGTGTTTCTACAGACAGTGTGTGTGTGTGTGTGTTCACCTGCGCAGGCCAGCAGGTCGCAGACGCTGATGATGAAGAGGATCCGGAGCGAGGAGGCGGGTTTGTGCGGAGCTCCGTGTCTGAAGGGCCGGTGTTTGGGCAGCAGCTGGAGGCCGGTGAAGGCGAGGCTCAGAGCGGCGCTGCACGAGCTGATCCCGCTGAAGAGCTGCGGCTGGAAGCCGGTGATGAACTCCGTGGCCGGGTCACGGTTCGGACAGCAGAAGGTCTCCAGACGCGGAGAAGCCATGATGGAGCTCTGCAGGAGAACAGCAGGAGAAGGACAGAAGAGAGAGAGGCTTTCATGACTCTGAGCTGAGAGAGAATCACGAGCTCCAGCATCATGTGCTTCGGGTTAATCTGGAGAACAAGAAACAGAGCCCAGAATACTCCTGTGATCTGTGCGTGTGTTTGTGAGCGCGCGCGCGCGTGCGTGTGAAGAATGTGCGTGCATGCGTGTGTGTGGGAGAGAGAGAGAAAGAGTGTGTGTGTGTGTGTGTGTGTGCTTGCGTGTGTGTGGGGGAGAGAGAGAGAGAAAGTGTGTGTGTGTGTGTGTGCTTGCGTGTGTGTGGGGGAGAGAGAGAGAAAGTGTTTGTGTGTGTGTGGGGGGGGGGGGGGGGAGAAAGTGTGTGTGTGTGCTTGCGTGTGTGTGGGGGAGAGAGAGAGAAAGTGTTTGTGTGTGTGTGTGTGTGTGTGTGTGGGGGAGAGAGAGAGAAAGTGTTTGTGTGTGTGTGTGTGTGTGTGCGGGAGAGAGAAAGAGTGTGTGTGCGCGCGTGTGCGGCAGAGAGTGAGTGAGTGAATGTGTGCGCGCGCGCGTGTGTGAAAGAATGTGTGTGTACAGTCGTGGCCAAAAGTTTTGAGAATTACATAAATATTAGTTTTCAAAAATTTTGCTGCTAAACTGCTTTTAGATCTTTGTTTCAGTTGTTTCTGTGATGTACTGAAATATAATTACAAGCACTTCATACGTTTCAAAGGCTTTTATCAATAATTACATGACATTTATGCAAAGAGTCAGTATTTGCAGTGTTGGCCCTTCTTTTTCAGGACCTCTGCAATTCAACTGGGCATGCTCTCAATCAACTTCTGGGCCAAATCCTGACTGATAGCAACCCATTCTTTCATAATCACTTCTTGGAGTTTGTCAGAACTACTGGGTTTTTGTTTGTCCACCCGCCTCTTGAGGATTGACCACAAGTTCTCAATGGGATTAAGATCTGGGGAGTTTCCAGGCCATGGACCCAAAATTTCAACATTCTGGTCCCCGAGCCACTTAGTTATCACTTTTGCCTTATGGCACGGTGCTCCATCGTGCTGGAAAATGCATTGTTCTTCACCAAACTGTTGTTGGATTGTTGGAAGAAGTTGCTGTTGGAGGGTGTTTTGGTACCATTCTTTATTCATGGCTGTGTTTTTGGGCAGAATTGTGAGTGAGCCCACTCCCTTGGATGAGGAGCAACCCCACACATGAATGGTGTCAGGATGCTTTACTGTTGGCATGACACAGGACTGATGGTAGCACTCACCTTTTCTTCTCCGGACAAGCCTTTTTCCAGATGCCCCAAACAATCGGAAAGGGGCTTCATCGGAGAATATGACTTTGCCCCAGTCCTCAACAGTCCATTCACTATACGTTCTGCAGAAGATCAATCTGTCCCTGATGTTTTTTTTTGGAGAGAAGTGGCTTCTTTGCTGCCCTTCTTGACACCAGGCCATCTTCCAAAAGTCTTGTCCTCACTGTGCGTGCAGATGCGCTCACACCTGCCTGCTGCCATTCCTGAGCAAGCTCTGCACTGGTGGCACTCCGATCCCGCAGCTGAATCCTCTTTAGGAGACGATCCTGGCACTTGCTGGACTTTCTTGGACGCCCTGAAGCCTTCTTTACAAGAATTGAACCTCTTTCCTTGAAGTTCTTGATGATCCTATAAATTGTTGATTTAGGTGCAATCTTAGTAGCCACAATATCCTTGCCTGTGAAGCCATTTTTATGCAACGCAATGATGGCTGCACACGTTTCTTTGCAGGTCACCATGGTTAACAATGGAAGAACAATGATTTCAAGCATCACCCTCCTTTTAACATGTCAAGTCTGCCATTCTAACCCAATCAGCCTGACATAATGATCTCCAGCCTTGTTAACTCAGGTGAGAATGTTGACGAGCACAAGACGATTACTGAAATGATCTCAGCAGGTCCTTTAATGACAGCAATAAAATGCAGTGGAAAGGTTTTTTTGGGATTAAGTTAATTTTCATGGCAAAGAAGGACTATGCAATTCATCTGATCACTCTTCATAACATTCTGGAGTATATGCAAATTGCTATTATAAAAACTTAAGCAGCAACTTTTCCAATTTCCAATATTTATGTAATTATCAAAACTTTTTGCCACGACTGTATGCCAATAATTTTCTTAGTTACAATGACCCTGGTGCAAACCACAGTTTGTTTCTTTTATCACGATGAAGTTGAAAATATGAGTTCATTTCTTTAAATTGATTACACTGGCTTGAGTTGATGTTCATTAATTTTCACATATAAATAAGGTAAAAGGCATCTCGTGTGAATTCAGAACAACCATCATATAGGACTGATCTGGTATTTATCATTTTTATTACATAACCAAATATCATGTCCAAATCCAATAGAAATACACTAAAACAATAAATCTCTTTGTATAAAAGCGTCTGATAAATGCACAGGTCTTGAGTGGCTCATTACTGTAATAAACCAGCAGCAGAAACAATAAAACACACTGAAGTCCAGTAAATATAGAGAGTCGTGCAGAGGGAGCTGGAGTGATAGTGTCTCTCATGAACTTTCTGTTCATCTGTGAATCCTGAGAAATAAAATGCATCACAGTTTCCACAGAAATATCGTGCAGCACAACTGTGTTCAACATTGATAATAATCAGAAATGTTTCCTGAGCAGTAAATCATCATATTTTCATGATTTCTGAAGATCATGTGACACTGAAGACTGGAGGAATGATGCTGAAAATATAGACTTGATCACAGAAATAATTTATCTTAAACTATAATATTTCACAAGTTAAATTGCATTTTTGATCAGATAAAAGCAGAAGTGTGTGTGTGTGTTTCTGTCCATGTGTGACACAGATGCTACAGGAAGTAGTTCCTCAGCTCTTCCTCTTCTGCAGGTGTACAGGTGAGCGCTTTCTCTCTGTTCAGAGACACTGAGAGTGAGTGTGTGTTTATATATCTGAGTCTAATATAATGTAATATAATATAATATAATATGTTGTAATATTATATATATATATATAATTTTGTTTATTTTTTTAATTGGTAACATTTAATTGGTTTAAGTTAAATCTATTTTTTGTGCCATTGCTAGGATCCTTATTTCAGTGTAGATTTGTTGGATTGTTATTTTTTTATTTTAAAGTATAAATCCATGTTTTTTATTATTATTTTTTCTTTTTTTTATTATGTTAGTTATACTATATGTGTCCCTGGAGCACAAAATCAGTCATAAAGGTCGATTAAATATATATATATATATATATACATCATCTGATAGCTGAATAAATCACCTCTCCACTGATGTGTGGTTTGTTTGGAGGAAAATATTTGTTCAAGATACAACTTTTTGAAAATCTGGAATCTGAGGATGAAAAAAATAAATAAATATTGAGAAAATAATCTTTAAAATTGTTCAGATGAATTCTTAGCAATGCATATTGCTAATCAAAAATGAAGGTTTGATATATGTACAGTAAGAAATTTATTTATTTCTATAAAATGTATAATTTTGACCCATACAGTGTATTGTTATCTATTGCTCCAGATATACCTGTGATACTGATGACTGCTTTTGTGCTGCAGGGTCACGTTTTACAATGTTTTTTTTTTTTTTTTTTTAAGTATAAATGGTTTGTTTTAGCATAAGACAATACTTGTTTAAAAATGTCACCCATTTGAGCTACAGAACAGTGATGTGTGTGTGATCCACTGATCTATAGATCTATCTCTGTCATATATCAGTGGATTGATCCTGAGGCTGGTGTGATGCTCCTCTGCAGCAGCAGGTGTCAGTGTGAGACCACACACACACACACACACACACACACACGCACACGCAAACGCACACAGAGACAGACACACACGCACGCACACAGAGACAGACACACACACACACACACACGCGCGCGCGCGCACAGAGACAGACACACACGCACGCACACAGAGGCACACACACACACACACACACACACACACACACACACACACGCGCGCGCGCGCGCGCACAGAGACAGACACACACACACACGCGCACGCACGCACACAGAGACAGACACACACACACGCGCGCGCACAGAGACAGACACACACACACACACGCACGCACACAGAGACAGACACACACACACACACACACACGCGCGCGCGCACAGAGACAGACACACACACACACACGCTAGCACGCACGCACACAGAGACAGACACACACACACACGCACGCACGCACACAGAGACAGACACACACACACACGCGCGCGCACAGAGACAGATTTTCATTTAGTTTAACTTGATTTTACCAAAATAACTCAAACTGAAATAAAAAATGAATAATTCCCCCCCCCGGGAAATATGAATCTAAACTCTAACAGTAAAACATGTTTCTGTATCTAGTGTCAAAACTGAATTTATTCCTCTTTTATTATAATGAGCCAGTTCCCTCTTAAATAGCTCACTTTACCACATTGTTGCTAATGAGAATCCAGTCACGCTAATACAAAAGATCAGAGTTTGAATCGGAGTCATTAAATCAATGAAACACTAAATTCAGTCTCTCTGTGTGACTGTTGTTCACCCCTGATGTGACCTCACTTAAAGCAGACTCATGTCAGACGCTGTTATTGTTGCTCTGATCTCTCCTGCTTTATCTGTTGTGCTCCAGAGAGTCATCAGTGTGGGATCATGTGAACATTAGTGATCCGTCTTCACTCTAATCTTCATCTCACACACGTTATATCATGATCAGCTCGACACGATTCATCCGTCCATAATCAAACACAAAGTAAATAAAACACAATTAAAAGCAGTTTTTTTGCCTTAACATTTGTCCTCACTCTCAGATAATCAAAGATTAGGATGAGTTTGTTTCTTCATCAGATTTGGAGAAATGTATCACTGCATCAGTGTCTCATCAATGGATGCTCTGCAGTGAATGGGTGCCGTCAGAATGAGAGTCTGATAAAAACATCACAATAATCCACAGCACTCCAGTCCATCAGTTAACATCTGGAGAAGACAAAAGATGAAACAAATCCAGCATTAAGATGTTTTTATCAGACTCTCATTCTGACGGCACCCATTCACTGCAGAGCATCCATTGATGAGACACTGATGCAATGCTACACTTCTCCAAATCTGATGAAGAAACAAACTAATCTTGGATGATAGTGAATTGATTAATCACAACATATTTTTTTATTTTAAAATTTTTAATAACAGTGATTTTGACCTCAAGTAAGGCATTAAACATACTTCTGCAATTTATTCTAAACTGTAGTTTTTGTAATAACCGATCGATTCAGTCATGAAAGCACACAGCGATGCATAGCAAAAGTGTTGTTTTATTGGTCACACATTCATACTTTTATAAAATACTATATATATATAATATTAAAATCAGAGTGAGTTAATTACATGTGCATGATCTTATAAGAGCTCTGCACGGTGGTGATAAATTACTGCGTGGTGTATTGTGATAAAAGCCGGTGATTGGACGTCTGTGTGTGGGATCTTCACGAGGTCCAGAACGAGTAGGACGCGAGGGCCAGCAGAAACGACACCATGAGCACCAGCACCTTCTGTGTCCACACACACGCGTCCAGCTTCTGCTCCAGACAAGAGTTTGTGGCCAGCACACGCATCAGCTGAGGACAGAAGACTCACGCTTTAACAATCAGAGGAACACCGGACATCACTGACAGAGCTCAGACTGAACCGGGGTTACACCACAGCTCAGTTAGGACATTTGTATACACATGCCTTTGAAAGAAACACACATTACTGGAGTGTAGCTCGAGACAAAACAAAGACAATCATATGTTATATAAGAGCATTCAGTGCAAACTGAAACAGCTCAGACTTGCATTTTAGTCTGAGACTAGTCTTAAGTCTTGTCTGTGAGACCGGGGGTTAAAACAGTAACATTTTGCATTTAAGGAAATGTTATTTAAATATGCAAATTAGGCTCATCTAATTAAGTATGCACTCATTTGCATGCATTTCCAGAAGATTTCATACAGCCAGGTTCAGAATTCTTGCTTGATTTTTTTTTTTGAGAGAATTATGGAAACTTTGTTCTACCACGAAGTGTTGAGGTTGTTTTTTTTCTTTCGTTTTTTTAATCTCAACTCTGACTTGTTTTTCCTCACAATTATGAGTTTATATCTCACTGTTCTTAGAACTGCAAGAAAGCAAGAAAGATTTTTTTATTTTATTTTTTATATTCTGTGGCTTAAATAACATTTCCACTATGAAGTTAGGAATCAATTCTTCTACAGACAGGAATAAAACTGTAAAGTTTTAAAGTAAGTGCTGCTGAAGTGGAGAAAGAAACTTGTTTCGAGAAAATGTCCTTTAAGATGTGAATTGTAACACATCTACAGATGCAAATAGAGAAAGAGCATTACATTTACTTCAATTCTCATTTTTTTGTCTTTTTTCTACAATGAAATATAACAGTATTTCTTATTTTTGTTTTAATGGATTTTTTAAAAAATTTTTAAATTTAATAATAATAATAATAATCAATATTGTATTTTAATAGTGAAATATTTTAGAAATTTCTTTAAATGTTTTTATTTACATAAAACATGTAAATAAAAAAGTACAAAATATATATAAATATTTCAGTACATTTTTTTATTTACTTAATTATTATTATCATTATTAATGCTATTACTTTTTAACATTTGAAATCACTTTTTTTCCTAAAAAAAAAAGCCTTTATTTTAAAATAGATATATATATAAAAAAAATCAGAAATGTGAGATCCAATAAAAATTTTTATATTTTTAATTTCATCTTTAGTTATGTCAGAAATATGCTTCTATAATTTATGAAGTGATAAAGAGAAATCCAGAAATGCATTTACCATTTTTTTTTTTTAAGCTGGCTTTATTTAATGTTCAGAAAGTGCAATCAAATAAACACTTTAAAATGCATGTTGAATGTTATCTTGTAGTGTTCCTGTGGCTCAGTGGTAGAGCATTGCGTTAGCAGCGTAAAAGGTCATGGGTTCAGTTCCCAGGGGACACACATACTGGTAAAAGAATGTATATCCTGAAGGCTCTGTAAGTCACTTCTGATAAAAGCATCTGCTAAATGCATGAATGTAATTGTATCTTTCCTCTGGTCTGAGACACCAGTCAAACACTCCTGTTAAACCTCTATCTCATGTGTGTGTGTGTGTGTGTGTGTGTCTCACCGTGCTCTGCAGGTCCTGGTGCTCGCTGCTCGTCGTCACTGATGGACTCTCAGACCAGTTGCTCAGAATAGACTTGGGGCTCTCGAGCAGGTGACAGCGCAGCCTGAGGACACAACGGCTGATTAGAGTCAGATAACACCGCTCCAGCTCCTCTCAAACACTCTTCACATCTCAGAGTCATCCGTCTGAATACTGAAGCGCAGCACTGTGTTCATTCACACACCAGCGGCTCGTCTTCAGGGAACTTACATCTGCGTTTAACTTGTAATGAAGCGATCATCAACAATCCTCTTCTGGCTTTCTGTCCAAATAATATTCAATGGCTTCACATGAAAATTAAGAATCCAAGACATAAATATTTGTAGTGTAACTTTACAGTTATAATAGGAAAAAATAAATAAAAAACTATTTTCTTAAACTTTTTTTACATTGAAGTATTCTTATTAATACTTATTTACATAATACTTATTTTTGTTTTGTAATTATTTTTAATAAAGTTTTTACATTATATTTTTCCTAAATCTTATTTGATGGTAAAATGTAACTAATATTGTTCTAATTTTTATTTTTATTTAATAATAATAAATATAAATAATTCACTAATAATGCGGTTCTTTAATTTTTCTTTAAATATTTTATTTTACACTTAAATTATAACCAGAATATTTATTTATATTTACTTTTGTCATTTTTATATATTCAATAATAATAATAACAACAATAATAATGGGATTATTATATTTTCTCATACCTTTTTTCTTTATTTTTTAAATTTTTATTTTTAATGATTTAATAATATGATTTTATTTTTGATAATATTTTATAGCCATATTGATATATGATGTATGATATATGACTTTGGCCAAATTGTGCCGAAATGATGTTTAACTGCATTATATGAAAAATTGCAATTAAATTTTCCCCCCAAATTGTGCAGCTCTAATTATTTGTATTTATATATGTACATGCATTTGTTAACCTTATAATGTTAACTAATTTTGAGTATTTAATGAGCGCCACATCAAATAAATATCACTGCAATTTTTGTTTTGGAAATCCACATTAATAGTTTTGAATGAAAGACATTGATGAATCCGGATTTGTTTGTGAAAGCATACATATGCAGATGTTGTGCTGTATTTGTGAGCGAGAGCCGGTGTTCCCAGAATGCAGTGTGTGTGAGAGACGTCACCTGTGCTCCATGACTTTAGCTTTAGAAACCTCCTTCCAGAACCGAGCAAGCTCCGAGACACTGGCTCCAGCGCTGCTCTCCATCTCTGCTGCCATCACTAGAAACCTGTCCTGAGGAGACGCCTGGTAGCCTACACACACACACACACACACACACACACACACACACACACACATATATATATATATATATATATATAACACATGCCAAAATACAGGGATTCACAAACCTTTCTGTCAGCCGAAACCCTTAAACGCAAAAAAAAAAAAAAAAAAAAAAAATTGTATATATATATATATATATATATATATATATATAATCTGACCTGAATGGGTCAGAATGATAGATTTAGAATTAGATAGAATTGTAGATTATAACTACATTTCAATTGCATGAACGAAGAAAAAATGTGTTTTTCAAATGATCTTCTTTTATGTTCCATAGTTTATGTTGGGCCATTGTAGCCTAAACATTTGTGAAATAAATGTTTTGTGGAATCAAATAAAATCTTTCGTTCTGAAGCTATAATCTGTAATGTCTACTTGATACGGTCTCATTTAACAAAAATAGCTTCAAAATAATGTTTTGCGGGTATTTTGTCGAATTTAATTTGCAAATCAATTTATCGACATATGTAATTAATTCGATTAAAAATTGTAATCGAACGAAAGTGAGAACAATATATATACATGGGGAGGGTTGTTTGCATTTGCCCTCGTTTCCTTCAGTTTTAAAAAGCTTGAAAAAGCGCCATGCACATTTTACTTTCACTTTCAAATTAGCGCCAATTCAGCGTTGAATCAATTCAATCAACAACAAAATAAAAGTTCTGTGCGTTTGATGCTGTATTAACAACACAAATTAGAATATATGCCTAATAAAATAAATTACTTAGGTTACACGAAGATACACAAAACAAAACACTGTGAAACCAAACAAATAAGAAACATTGAATGTTTATTAACAAAATGAATAAGAAAGCCTGGAGACACGGCATACACCTGGAGGTCAAATAAAATAAAGTCTATCGCAGCAACCGTATGGTCACATGACATGTAAACACACTGTCTTTTCCGATATTTGCAGTAAGTGAGATGTGGCTGCTCTTTACCTCCATGAAGTGAGACCACAATGTCCACGCTGGCTCCGGGCTCACAGCTGCTGTTACTGGGCTTCACACGGTACTTCTCTGGAGCCGTCGTCCGCACCTGAACACACAACACATGATCAGACCACTCCAGCTCCAGCCAATACAACCATCTGTAGAGAGGTATGAGACCGAAAACATGCACACGCGACGTCTGATCAGAAAACATGCACACGCGCCGTCTGATCAGAAAACATGCACACGCGCCGTCAGATCAGAAAACATGCACACGCGCCGTCAGATCAGAAAACATGCACACGCGCCGTCTGATCAGAAAACATGCACACGCGCCGTCAGATCAGAAAACATGCACACGCGCCGTCTGATCAGAAAACATGCACACGCGCCGTCTGATCAGAAAACATGCACACGCGCCGTCAGATCAGAAAACATGCACACGCGCCGTCAGATCAGAAAACATGCACACGCGCCGTCTGATCAGAAAACATGCACACGCACCGTCTGATCAGAAAACATGCACACGCACCGTCTGATCAGAAAACATGCACACGCACCGTCTGATCAGAAAACATGCACACGCGCCGTCAGATCAGAAAACATGCACACGCGCCGTCAGATCAGAAAACATGCACACGCGCCGTCTGATCAGAAAACATGCACACGCGCCGTCTGATCAGAAAACATGCACACGCGCCGTCTGATCAGAAAACATGCACACGCGCCGTCTGATCAGAAAACATGCACACGCGCCGTCTGATCAGAAAACATGCACACGCACCGTCTGATCAGAAAACATGCACACGCACCGTCTGATCAGAAAACATGCACACGCACCGTCTGATCAGAAAACATGCACACGCACCGTCTGATCAGAAAACATGCACACGCACCGTCTGATCAGAAAACATACACACACAGTCGGATCAGAAAAATGGACTTTACAGAATAACATGGAATTTGGGTCAATACACTTTCACTTAAAAGTAGGACTGTAAGAAGCTCAAAGGACTCCACTACAACCAAAGAAGAGAAGAATCGGAGAAAAAATAAAACCTATTTCATATGGCCCTAAAAATATGTTTAGTTAAACTTTTAATAATGGTATGACCTTCATGATTTAAATTGGTCAGAAACTTTTCGATTACTAAAAATTTTACCAGAATTCTGGAGGAAAAAAGAAATCTAGAAAGAAAAAAAAATTCAGAAAATTTTTTTCAAGGCAAAATAATAATAATGATAATGTTTTCAGAAAAAAAAAAAGAAAAAATACAACGGAATTTGGGACAAAAAAACTTTTCATAGGGCTTCTACATTAGGTCTTGGCAAACAACAACAAAAAAAGATGAGGTTGAATATCCGTCACAGATTGCAGCTTTATTCATCATTCCAGTGATCTGCTGACATCTCACCTTAAAGGCCACCTGGTTTTTGGTGACGTTGTTGAGGATGATCAAACACTTCTTCTCTGATTCTTTAGCACCGAATCGGAGCTCTTCTGATGGACTGAAACAACACAACACACGTGTGATTCTCACACACACACACAACCAGATTACCACATCCTGAGACATCACTGAGACACGTTCACACACAGAGAACTGCTGAGCCCAGCACTGTACAGCAGATCATCAATGTGTGTGTGCATATGGGACATAGAGATAACAAAACATATAATCATCTTCAATTTATGCGTGGACTCAGAAATACAGGATTCATCATTTTAATCAGAACCCTTCGTAATAAAGTACATTCATAGTGTTTCACGTTAGAAATAAAGTACAGTAAAAATCTAGTTCACAATGCATGTTTTCACTTTATTTAATTATATTTTTTTGTAACACTCATTTGTTAGCATTAATAAATGCATCAATTAATGTGAACGAACAATGAACCAGTATTATTTGTTTTATTATAGTTTTAAGTAATATTTAGATTTTTTAATAGAATTTATATTTATTTAATATTTGATTTTTAGTGTTATTTTTGTGCAGGCTTACAAAAAACAAACTAAATTCACTCCAATTTAATCTTTATTTAAGTTTTAGTTTCTTATTTCTAGTTAATTAGATTTTTTTTTACTTTATTTATTATTTCCGTTAGCTTCCAAGGCAGTTAAAGTTTTTCATTTAATATTTACTTTATTTTTTTCAAGCCTTTAATTATTTTAATTAATACAATTATTTTAAATACTAACAATATATTAGCATTTATGCACTTTCATTAATGTTCTATTTGTTCATCGTTTTGGTTCACAGTGCATTGATTATGTTAACGAACACAGATTTGATTTTAATAATGTAATGTTGAAATTAAGAAGTTAGCATCTTAGTTCTTAACTAATGTAGTTAAATTAAATACTTTTTATTCATATGCACCAATTTAACACTCATAAACAGCAATATATATTCTGAAAGCATTGTGAGATGAAAACTGACAAATGGAGATTAAACGTTGGGAGATGATGCAAATGAATCATTGTTCCAGAGTTCTGAATCGATTCACTGAATTTCACAGTTTGAACTGAATCACCTAAATGAATCATCACATATTAGTGAACACTCAATATCTCAGCCAGCTCTAATAGGCACATGTATTGTTATTGTATATTTATTTGACATGAATCACGTGCTGCATGAACCGCAGTCGGCCTCAAATGACATCCATCTGTCACAATGTCAGTCATGGCTCCCAGTGGATTGTGGGAAAAGCATCCATTAGAAAGATCAAAGCTGAGGCCTTTCATTTTTAGCATGAACCATTCCTTACAATCATCATCAGGAATTACAACGCACCCAGTAGGAAGAGTTGAACCATCTTGTGCAAAAGGATGAAGGTCTTGGATTTGAACATTTGGCAAGAAAACTGAACAAAAGGAGCTTTGCATGAATGCATTTGTTTGATGCAGCAGCTGAACTATAATTAATGCATGCAGGGAAATAACTGTGCAGCCTTCATTCATGACAGCCAGTTAGAAGAGACATGCTCTACGTTTATTTCCAGACACTTTTTAATGTTCTTGAAAAGTTTATCATGCTATACAAAAAATAAAGACATTTATAATTTGACAAAAGATTTCAATTTCAAACAAATGCTGTTCTGTATGCTGAAAAATAAAATGCATGTTTCCACAGAAATATAATGCAGCACAACGGTTTTCAACATTGATAATAATCAGAAATGTTTCTTGAGCAGCAAATCATCATATCAGAATGATTTCTGAAGAATGTGCATCATAGAAATGAATTACACTATAAATGATATTCACAAAGAAAACAGCTGTTTTAAACTGTATTAATATTTCACAATTTTAACTGTATTTTTGATCAAATAAATGCAGCCTTGCTGAGCAGAAGAGACTTCTTTCAAAAGCACACCAATTAATTATTTTGACCAGTAACTGTATTTATACCATATAGTTGTATAATGTGTTTTTGCGATTACATGAACAAACACTATTTAATGTAAACTAGTTCAATTCATTTCTGTGAATCAGTTCAAACGGTCAGAGTCAACTCTGATTCAATGATACACCATTACTCAGAAATTTTCATAGAAAAATTGTTTATATTTAGTAAGTATCTGAAGGGAAATATTGCCGTTTATGACTGTGTATTAGTATATTGGTACATATAATTGAAAACTATTTAGTATGATACTTCCTTTAGTGAAAAAGTGTATGTCTTCTTGGCTGTACTTCAGGAGTGCAGTGGTTTACCTGATGTCCAGTAATGTGCCCTTGAATGTGGTGGTAGGTTTTCTAGCTCCTCTCAGTCGTCCAGGTTCTCCTCGGTCCAGATCTTCAGACTTCTGACCGTCTTCATGGAAATTCACCTGCAAAACACATTTCAGATCATCATGATGCTGTTAGGATTTTTATAATGGAAAAGCATGATATCAGGTGTGATTGTGTGCTCACAAACCCATTCAAACGCTCTAATATCAGCAAACTGATGCATGCAGGGCACACTGAATGTTGCTGCACAACAATTAACTTATTTTAAGATTAACAACATGCATGATAAAAAAATTAAATAAATGCAATAAATGGGAAAGCACTGCATCAGGTCCGATTTTGTGTTATAAATACTGTAAAGTATAGAACGAATGTCGCGTGAATGTTGCATAAACATCGCTGCTCAAAAAAGGAGATATTTTCAGATTGACAACCTGTATGACAAATGAATGGCAATGAACTGGAAAGAACAACATCAGGTCTGATTTGGTGCTCACAAACTTGTTTAAATGCTCCAAAATCAATGAACTGATAAATGCAGCGTAGAAGGAAAGTTGCGTGAACGTTGTATGAATGTTCCTGAACAAAAATGGAGATTTCTACGATTTTCAAGAACCTGTATGACAAATGATTGCAAAAAAAATGGGAAAGTACAACATTAGGCATCATTCTGGGGTTATTAACCAGTTAAAATGCTCCAATATAGACAAGCGGATACCACACAGCATAGAAAGAACGTGGCATGAACGTTGCAGCGGAAAAATATGAATAATAATGACATTTTTAAAGATTTATCAACCTGTAGGATAAAATATATTGCAACAAAGAACAGAATTAGAACTGTCAAAGGGTTTTTGAAGATGATAAAACCAAAAGGACTTTGTTTTTTTTTCAATGAGAATTGGCTATTTTATGGTGACTGAAATGCAACTAAGTCAAGCAGGCTTCAACTATATAGAAATTAGCAGCAGCCAATGGGAAAAAATGGCATCAAAAATGGGAAAGAAAGTCAGAACAAAGAGTCACTGTGAACTTGAGCCCTCAACACATGAATAAACACTGAAATCATCAGGTTGGGATTTCCCATTTTAACCAAAGCAGGAACTTTTATCCACTTCATTCAGTGGCAAGCCGCCAGACGCACTGGAGAACTGCTGAACACATGCTTGCTTTGTGCAGAAGTGGAAGCAAAGTTGAAGCGAAAGTCTGGCGCAAACGCACACGTGCTGAAAATGAAGGAGAGGATGTGGGTCAGGGGTCAAGGTCAAAGGTCACGGCGACATTGGCCGCTACAATCGAACAGAAGCTGCGTGTTAATTAATGTGCTCATTAAACTCAAGAGGCAGGTTTGAAATGTTCTGGACTTTATTCACAGTTTTGACTGGAAATGTCAATTGAACAGCTGAAAAAAATCACAGTTTTGAACCAGATTACATGAAATGTCCTTCACATTTGATTACATTTAACATTACGTCAGTCAATCATTAGTGTCTATTCATTAGTTAATTGAGCATTTGTGATTAAACAAATTACATTGTATTATATATCCATCATTAAAAGCATACAGTAATGAATCACAGTCCACGTTGTTAATAACATTGTTATTCAAAATCAAATGATTAGATTTTAAATGGGGAAATGTAAATGTGGAAAAATTTCATTTTGATGGAGCGTTAGAGTAAAACAAACCATTCAACAGTGGGTCTAAATAACTCAAGAGTGTTATAAATGGTGTAAAGGTCGTAATGCTGATATTGAAAACAATCATATGACAGTGGTCTACATTAGTTCCTCTATACGCTCTCGGGACTACTACACACTAGAAGAAGAAGGAGAAGAAGAAGCAGCTGAGGTTGTGCATTACACCAAATCGGATCAGCCTGAAACCAGTCGTGTTCTGAAAGAGTTAAAGTCATGCAAACCCCAGCCTTTCTTCTTTACTGCCTTGGAATCAATGGATTCACTAGAGATCTATAAATCTCAGGAAATTGACCAATTCTGGCTCTTTAAAGAAATAGTTCACCTAAAATTTTAAATTAGTCGTGCTCACTCTCATGTCATCAGAGATTAGGATGTGTTTGTTTCTTCATCAGATTTGTAGAAATGCAGCATTGCATCAGTGTCTCATCAATGGATGCTCTGCAGTGAATGGGTGCCGTCAGAATGAGAGTCTGATAAAAACATCACAATAATCCACAGCACTCCAGTCCATCAGTTAACATCTGGAGAAGACGAAAGATGAAACAAATCCAGCATTAAGATGTTTTTAACTCAAATACCTCTATAAGTCTATAATCCACAATAACAGATTTCTCTCCTGTTTCAGACCAGAACACTTTTTCACTGGAGGAAGTTTTATTATGGATTATAGACATCTTAATGCT
This sequence comes from Carassius carassius, assembly GCF_963082965.1. Lineage (NCBI taxonomy): Eukaryota > Metazoa > Chordata > Actinopteri > Cypriniformes > Cyprinidae > Carassius > Carassius carassius. Next base: position 31,710,404 of record NC_081773.1, on the reverse strand, counting down.
GGATTAGTTTCATCTTTTGTCTTCTCCTGATGGACTGGAGTGCTGTGGATTATTGTGATGTTTTTATCAGCTGTTTGGACTCTCATTCTGACGGCACCCATCCATTGATGAGACACTGATGCAGTGCTACATTTCTCCAAATCAGATGAAGAAACAAACTCATCTACATCTTTATTCTTTTAGTACTTTTGAACTGAAGTACAACTCATGAAATTAGATCTTTGCTTAATGTATCTTTAACTATGTGATATTATGACATAATAATGGATTCAATCTTTTTAACAACTGGTTTTCTTTCAATCAACAGAAGTTTTGGATTTCTTTTTAGAACTGGCTGATAATAAACCATATTAATCTGATTTTATGCACCTCAGTTTTAGAGTGAAAAAAAAAAACGTATTTGTGGATTTTTTTGTTTTTTGGCTCAGAAATGGAGTTCAGATCAGTGAGGCCTACGATTAATAAGTTCCAGAAAGAAACACAACCTGTGCTAATTGAATTGAAGTTGACAAAAAGATTGAATACAATATTTGGGTAACCTGCTGAGGTGGAGCCAATCAAAATCAAGTGCGGAGAAAAGCAATTATTTGGTGATAACTTTGTATAATGATAGTTTTATAATCAATTATTTGTAGGCCAATCCTTTTTTGACCAGGAAATACCAAACGTGTGACAAGGAGGGAAAAATCTATTTGAGCAAAGTCAGAAAGTTTAATTCTGATTTTTAGATAAAAGAAAATCCCGTCCAGGTCAAAATGACCCAACATCAGACTCAAATCTCATATAAAACCACTTATTTAGATTCAGTAGCGATGCAGGAAACACTCAGCATTTTTGTACTGTTTATCTAAACACACTTGAGGAATGCAGAAGCTCAAGAACTGGTTCTAGATTCCCAACAACAGTAATCTCTAGTGTGTAAGAGTCCAGAGGAGTTTGACACAATGACAACACAAAGATAATAATCAAATAAAACTGCTAATATAACGTCTTCATTTACACCCCGTAACCAGACGGTGATTTGTTAAAAATATCAACCAAATATGCATTAAAATCATATGAAATGCCACTGAAACTGGGAATCTAGATGAAGCGTGTCGTTCGGTGCTGTTGAAATGGAATGGACACATGGGATGGATCTGGTTTGGCTCTGGAAACCGCAGGCACTTGAGGATGTAGAAACCTCTTACAATGTCTTACCAGTCCTTGTTTCAAGACAGACAGACAGAGAGGGACATGAGAAAAACATGCACGAGAAAAACCGAGCGCAACTTTGAGTTTCTTTCCCCGTTCATTTTCTCCACAGGACTTGAGAAGATTCGAGATGAATCAAATAAACCAAATGAATCACATTGAAAAACTCTGATTTGAATCAGTTGCTCTGTGGAGAACGAATGGGATTTTTACTCAACTCGCGCTCGATGGTGACCGAACATTGGAAAAGGATCTCAGGATCCCAAATGAAAGCTTACAAGCGCTTCATCTCATGCCAAATCAATCTAGAACCTGGAAGCTCATGCTGAGCGTTTGAGAGTCACGTGATGAATCAGAGCGAACAATGAGACGCTCGTGAGTTCATCAACAGAATTAGCATATCTAACATCGATCAACACAAACACTGCCAGATCACAAGACTGTGAAACGTCTGATTAGTTGATGAGATCAGAGAGACAATGACCCTCAACAGCACAATGAAGGTTAAAATCAATGACAGGGAGAAATGGTGCATTGGAAGTCTAGCGGAAATACAACATATAGAAATATATACATATATATTATCTTAGTTAACTATAATAATCCTGTTGGGAATATCGTGGTGATTTTAATCTGAGCATTAAATTTCCTAAAGATTGTTGATTGTTTTATGAGTACATTGTACAAAAGTTTTAAATAAAACAAAGATTACTGGACTATGTTTTACAAAGAAAATAAATTATTTTTGATGCTACTAATCTAAAATACTACTTACATTATTTTCACAAATAATTACAAAATAAATCTTTAATCAAATTTACAATGAAAGAGTGTTCAAACAGATGTTTATTATTTTATATTTCAGTTTTAGTTGCAGTTATTGTATTACATTGTTACATTAAACAAAATCGAGAAATGTTGCCTTGGTGAACTAGCTGAAATTTGTTTTTGTTTTTTAAATATTTTTTATATTTTATTTTTTATTTTTTTATTTTTTTTATAAATAAAACAAAGATTACTGGACTATGTCTAACAAATAATTATAAAATAAAACTTGCATCAAATTTGTGGTGTTCAAACAGACATTTATAATTTTTTATTTCAGTTTTAGTTGTAGTTATTTTATTACAAGGTTAAAAATTCTACTAAAAAAAATCACGTTTAAAATAAATGTGTTAATTGCCACAAGTATTTTCGCAAGTATTTACAAAATGAATATACACATTTTTCAGTGCGTGAAAGTGTTCAGACAGATTTAGTTTTAATAGCGTCTCTCATTTCAATTTCATTAGAAAAGTTGTGTTGGCAAGTTTGATTCATTTCTGTGAATCAGTTCAAACGGTCTGCTTCAGTGAATCAGTAAAATATATGAAATGATTCCTTTGCATCATCATGCAGAAATGTTCACTGAACTCTCTTGTTCTTTATGTTTTAGTAAATATACTAAATACCCTTGTTTACATTCATCAAATTTTTGTTTATGTTAGAATTCTTCTGGAAATATCGTCCAGCTCTAGTCTTTGCTAGAACTCTATTCACCTGATGTTACCCTGATCACATAATGATTATCATCTCACTAATAAAGAAGCCAAAAGAGAGCAAGAGAGATGACAGGGAAAGAGGAGCTTCAGTATAAAAGTCTCGGTCATATCACTACAGCAAAAGCTTTGAGGTGCAGCATCAGCATGCTTTGATTTCAAATCACAGTGGTCAAAGAACATTGATTCAGAAGCTCAGATGCATAGTCAAAAGTAAAATAATTATTGACAAACTGAAATGATTCCAAAGTAAGAAATGAATCATTGTTGGAAACCAAGATTGTGCAGTAACTCAAGTAACAGGTGTTGAGGAGTTAATCTCGCCACAACGATCAAGAACATGTCTGGGTCACATTTCAAAATCAAAAGAAAAAAAAATTATATTTTGCATTGGGAAAATTAAGTATTTTCAGGGTCACTCATATTTTTGCACTATTTTCATGAGAATTAACTCTCTAAAGTCTGACATATGAAATAACAGTCAGAAAAATTGTTTTTTCTTTTTTTTGGCAATGCAATCCAGTGCCGATTGGGAAATACGTTTATTACGCTTATAGTGTACAATTACACTAAAGGAGCTTTTCCTTGATATATATTTAACAAATAAATCAACTATCAATCAGATGACAGAAGGCTTGGAGTAGACTGTGTGCAACAGGTTTATCAGAAACGTTTGATCATGTTGATCATTTGGAGGCCTTAGAAACTTTTAGGCTTTATGGGTTTAAAGACATTTTCTTGTCTAATTCTAATAACTGGGATTCAAAAAAATGCACTGTAAAAGATTTAGCAAAATATAACTTTTTTTGATTTTTGGGGAAATGTGACCTGGATTTGTGAAAAAGGAAACACAGATTAGACAGAACGCAGCGTATGAACAAGAAGAAATGTGGTATACCTTCTTGGGGGTTTTGATTGATAGCTCTGAATTGAAACTGGATTCGAGAGTCTCTTTGGACTCAGATTCGATATCTTTGATGTCACTCTCATCTTCGCTGACGATTGGACCATTTTCACAGATTGGGGACTGGAAATCATCGTCCGGCAGAGGCGGATAACTGTATTTAAATTGGTCCTGTCAAGAAAAAACAAAAGAATATTAACAAATCTTTGCAATCATGCAATTTATTATATTTTTGTTCTGTATTACATTTATTACCTCAAAAATCAGAATTACATTGAAACATATAGCACAACTAAGCTCTTTAAACCACATCATCAACATAAAATGCTGTGAGATACTAAGTCATGCTTATGTTGCCAGGCAAGATTTATCTTTCTAAATTCAAAAGTTACGATTATACAAAGTCATTTGCCATTTGTGCTGATGGTGGCGCTAGAGGGTTTTAGGCAGATACTCTAAATTTGGTGTGCTTTATGTTTAGACCCTTAGCAATAAATGTGCCAAATTTCACACCATTTCTCCATGTGGCTCTTGGGGTTTCAACATTAGAAATAGCTTAATTCACAATCAATTTTGTAGTTAAAATCATACAAAAAGCTTAATTTGAACTGATGGTGATGCTACATCAATTTAGACAAAGACCCTAAAATTAGAGAGACTAAAGTTCAGACCCTTTGCAAGAAATGTGCCAAATTTCATGATGTTCTTCGAAACAGGGTTTCAACACAACACATATTGCTGATGATGCAACATAAAGCTCAAAGAAATCAAGCATTAAAATAGAAGCATCCCTTAACTGGTGTACAGAAATCAAATGATAATAACTTCCATTCCATTTTCATTTAAATATATTTGATTAAAGTACATCTATTATTTAAACTTCAAGCCACATTTAATTAAGATCAAGTAACTCTTAATTGTCTGTACCGTTCCTCCCATGTGTGGTGGAAGGTGCTCGGGGCCGACATATGTCTGGATGTCACTCTTGGTGACAAACTTGAGCTTACTGATAGCTTCGGGGCCCAGCCACGTCTTCACTATCTTCCAGGCAGCTGCCACACACAAGAAAAGATGATGACAAATAAACTGCTGGACCAGACATCATTACAAAGATCTGTTTAGATTCTCCTGAGCCAATCTCAACTTACCATTCATGATCCAAGGCATCTCGTACATGATCATTTTGGCTGAACAACAAAACAAAGATGTTTCAACAAAGATGTGAAATACATTTCTATAATACAATGATTCCCAAACGTTTTGTCAGCCAAACGCCTCGGAGCTTAAATATTTACTTGAAGTCTGAGATCTTAAATTAATATTTCTAGAATTCATGTGCATGTACACAGTTCTCTGATGTCATAAATAATACAATGTCACCTTTATTTTTTGTTTTGTTGATTTATTTTAATTGGCTTTTCAAAAAGTTTGAGAATCCTGCTATAATACAAGGTTTAAAAAACTGAATATACTCACAAAGAAACTTTGGATAGTACACTTTGAAGCAGTTAATAATATACTTCACAAAGTCCATGTCCTAGAAGAGACAAACATGGGAAAGAAATCTAAATTGCTAGAATTCATAAAACTGGATGATATGAGGAAGTATATACTGTGAGACAGTAAAAACATCAGCTGTTAGGAGGTTTCACTATACCATTTATACCACAGAAAATTTGCCTGGCTAGACGTTGGCAAGACTCCTTTGTTATTTTCATGTGAAATTAAAAAAAGACTGGAACAAAAAACATTTTGGGGTTCATTTAAGTTCTAAATAAAATAACTTAAAGGCTTTTCATTTGTACAGCATTTTATTTGCATGGATTACATAAAAATATACCTTACAACCAAAGTATTTCATATATAAAGATTATTATTTTTTTAATTTAGTTTAGTTGTTTAGAATGTTTGAATGTATGTCACTTTACTGACCCACTTCAAGACTAAACCGTTGCCTCAAGTTCATCTGTAAAGCTGCTGTAAATCCATTGGTTAACTAACTGTTAAAGCTCACCAATGGGTGTCAAATTTAACAGTACACAAGACAAGACTGCTGAACCAGCACTTCATGCCCACACATACTGATCAGCCTGAACACTACTAGACTGTACTACAACTGGTTAATCATTCAATTGTGCAATTCTTTACTGAACGCCCAAGTAACCTTTAGCTTAATTTACTGTTGACACTTACATTTGCTCTCCAGATTGACTCCTGGGAGCAACAACAGTACTTTTCAATGAAAGTTTGTTACAAGAAAACAATATTTATTTGAAAACCTAGAATTCCTGACATGGTCACTGTTGTAAATGGAGGAGAACAAACAAGGTTTTACTGTGTTTATCTGAAGATATTCCCCAATAATTATTCATAAAGTGAAATGTATACAGGAGCTGTAATCACAATTTGCACTTTAACCCATGAAATCAGCAGATTTAGGTAGCCAGATATGATTTTCTAGAGGTTTCTATAGTTATAAGTTTCTGAGTCATATATTGAGCTGATGGTGGCGCTAGAAGGTTTTAAGGCAGAGATCCTAAAATTGGTGCAATTAATGTTTAAACCCTTTGCAATAAATGTGCCAAATTTCATAAAATTCCTCCAAACCATTATTGGGATTTCAACATAACATTCACTGCTTGGCTCCTAATAAATCACTACAGATACAGATACAGATATATATATATATATATATATATATATATTTATATAAATAAAGGGACTCATGTTAACTTTTAAACAGAAATCAAATTATTAAACCTCAAAATCATTCTATTTAAATTCAAATATATCCGATCAAAGCACATCTCCACAGTAAAGACACCTTACTTGACTGTCCTTCATTTTATAAACCCGAACGACCAATTTACAGTCATATAAGATAAGCATTAAAGAGAGCAAATTAAAGCACACTCTAATTCCTCCACATAAAACTGGCATTAGGTTTGATTAGGCTGAGGCTTTGGCCTTCCGGCAGCATTAAACTCCTTGAATTTCTTCTGTAGAAACATGAGACGAGGAGATTGCAGTTTGAGGGGAAATTCTTTCGGATTAAGTGAGCGAGTTGGATTGACCAAAGGGATTTAAAGGCCACGTAAATCTGCAAAGTGTTAAACCAGTGAGCGGCGTCTGTCCCTCTGCACCTTCGACTCAAACAGCTAATGACCTTAAAATATCTGCCATAGGGACAATAATGGCCCAAGACTAATCAGAACAAACGCACTCTGGTGACCTTGAAAGAAAAATACTAAAACTAATGAAAAAATATATATATATTTACTGTATACATATACTGTTGTGCTCATAAGTTTACATACCCCTTGCAGAATGTGCAAAATGTTTCTAATTGAAACAAAATAAGAGGGATCATGAAAATTGCATGTTATTTTTTATTTAGTGCTGTCCCGAGTAAGCTATTTTACATAACAGATGTTTACATATACTCCACAAGACAAAATAATAACTGAATTTATAAAATGACCCGTCTCTAAATCCATTGTGTGGCCTTCTTGAACATCAGTAAGTTTTCACTGAGTCCCTCAGTTGTCCTCAGTGTTAAAAGATTTCGAAATCATATAGTCAATGTTGGAAAGGGTTCAAATATGCAGAAGGTGCTGGAAAACCAACCAAAAACTGTGCAGGAGCTGGGGATTTTTCTGAAGAACAGCAGGCAGTTGAACTGTTTAGGACCAATGCAGGACTCATGAACAACTATCACTAAATATAAAAACAGTCATGGATCATCCAGCAAATTACATAGTATTAAGATTCAAGGGTATGTAAACTTTTGAATGGAGTCATTTTTATAAATTCAGTTCTTATTTTGTCTCGTGGAGCTTTTTCAGGACAGCACTAAATAAAACATTTTGCACATTCTGCAAGGGGTATGAAAACTTATGAGCACAACTGGGTGCATATATATATATATATATATATATATATATATATATATATACACACTACACATATAAAATAATTTGTTTAATATATTAATATGCATAGAATGTTATATAAGATATTTATAATCAACCCAGTGAATAAAATGCATCCAAAAGAGATGAAGTGCCTTTAATTTAATTATTAAAGTAGTAAGTATAATTGGTACAGCAGAATCACAGTTTGACATTTATATTATCATACAATATCAGCCGTTGATTATATGGCATTGTCAACCAGTTGAAATGTTTTAGAACGATCTTGAGCAACATTTCTAAGCGTGCAGAGTAAAGCAAAGAGCTTACTATATTACTGAGTCCAGACTCAGACATGTCGAACACGACCGTCAGCGGCATCCCAGGCTCACGTTTGGCGTAGCGCTCCAACCAGAAGGCCACATACCGCTTCTTATCCAATATCATCTTGGCATCTTTAATGTGCAGCTTCACTCTGAACCAGACTGCATTTGAAACACACAGACAGAGAGAGTTTCAGATGGATATCATTTACTGATTCTTCAGGGGAAATTCAGTGCAAGCAAGAAAATCACTATAGCATAGTACTGTACTTCATTTAGACTAGAATTTAAGGATAATACAGCTAAAGAATTAGTTTTGAGCATCTCTGTTTACAGTAAATCACATTGTGCTGAGAGTTTAACATACATTTGGGAATGCAAGGTATGCCAGTTAAGCTTTATTTTCACATTTGCATAATATCCAACATTTCTCAAGACAGATAATAACAGAATTTCACTGGATTTAGCATGTGTTTGAAATCCTGCTGTGAAAGAAACTGCAGTTTTCCAGCAAAAAATTACTATATTAAAAGATTACTAAATAAATATAAGTAAACTTAAATAAATATACCATTACTATCCAAATTATAAACTATATCAAATAATTTAATTATTAAATAAATACATTATATAAATTACATGTTGCAGTGCATTTGTTTTAAAATAGTAATATTAATGTATTGAGGTAATAATAATATTGCTATTATTATATATGTATATAAATATTATTTATTAAATATATTGAGATCAAATAAATAAATTGATAAAGTAACGGATCAAAAAAAAAAAAATATATATATATATATAATTATTAATAATTATTATAATATATCATAAAATATTTATTAATATTGTTTTTATATTAAAAATGTACTTCTATTGATGTATTTGTTTTCTGATCTGGTTTAAAAAGTTTTTTTTTTTTTTTTTTTTTTTTTTTTTTAAAGTTTCTTTCCAATTAGAGGAACAGTTATTTCAAACAAAGTCACTGTAGTTGAGTAGAGTATACTAAAATTTTGGGTAAATGTTTCCATAATCAAGGCATGTTTCCACACATCTTTTACTAAATTAGCACTATTTAAAAGCATATATAATATTTCTATTGAAATACACATAGTTTTTAACATCTGAACTCCACCTACAGAGTTTGTTTCCTTCTTTGTCGTATCCATGAAGGAAAACTGCTCCGCTCTCAAACATCCATCTGGGAATACTGCTCTCGGTGAGGTCTACAGGAAGAAGAAAACAAAAATAAAATAGCACTCATTCATCACATTTTCTTCCTGAATCATCACAACAGTATCAGGTTGCAACTCTGTGAACGATCGTCACACTTTCCTTCAGAACCTGATGACACATTTGATAAGAGAAGCTCAGCACTGACTCGGTTTGCTTACTGTTTAAAAGCTCTTCTGTTGAACACATCAGCTGAAATGATTGAATTAACACACTGAAGCTTGTAAGGATGAAGCACAGACAAGAGGAGGATTATAACAACATGCAATAAAGCTCTTCGTTAGAAAGAAAAGCTCAGGAATCATTTCTCTGGAACACAAAGCTTCTTTCTTATAAACAGCTATGATCAGTCAATGAAAGCTTTAAATCTTTAGTACTGTAAAACGCCGACGGAGAACATAGAAATGATCCACTATTTACTCATGACCATGCTGTGATCCAAAAAATAAATAAATAAATAATAAATATAAACCAGTAATACAGGACCAAATAATTACAGCTTCAATACTTAACTTTGATCATTAACTGCATCGTCTAATCGTTTAAAAAGTGTAATTTTTCAAGAACATGCCCGGGTCATAATTCAAAAATACATTTTATGCTGATTTGAATACATTTAATACATACAATATTTTTACTGCAATGCGAAAAAAAACTGTACTAAATAAAAAAAAAAAATTTAAAATGGCTTTTTTTTACTGTAATACAGTAAAAATGTACCATAGTAATGACAATCACAGTTGAGAATAATGGTGATAAAAATTATTACTTTTTTGGTCAAAAGGTTATAATAATTTTTACTATAATATGGTAAAAATTGTACTACGGTAATGAAAATCACTCTTGAGAACAATGAAGATTTTTGCTTATTTTAAAAAAATACTACTTTTTTTCAAAAAGTTATAATTTTTACTGTAATATGGTAAAAATTGTATTACAGTAAGAAATGACAGTTGAGAATAACAGTGATTTTTTTCTTATTTAAAAAAATTTTTAAATGTTACCATTTTATTGTAATATGGTAAAAAAAAAAACATTTTTTTTAATTATTAAAAAAGTTATTATTATTTTTTTTTTTTTTTTTTTTTTTTTTTTTTTTACAAAAATAAAGTTTTAACATTTGTCCAGATAAATGAATGAGAACTCTTGGGTGAAAAGCAAAAAAAAAAAAATCCTATGATAGTCCTAAAACAAGTTTCATTTTCTTTTTGGCACATGTGACCTAGTCATGTTTTCCCCAGATCTATGGTACAGCGGTTTGATATGCATGTGAGTAACTTCCTCATTTCAGTCTCTTCTGGGAACAAGCTCAAGCATCAAGGCCACATACTGTACATACGCACCATTCAGGGTAAACTCTTTCCTCCACTGTAAGCTCTCGTCGATCATCTTTAAGGTGTCTTCCACAACAAACTGTCTCCATGTGAGGTAGCCTTCAACCAGAGCGTCATCTTTGAAGAGTCTCTCCACGTCTCTGCTGTCATATTTGTCTTGGGACTCTGCGAGATTGTTAATAAACGCAATGCAGGGTTTGAATTAGAGACAGACTAACAATAATAGTTCTCGTAATAACTGTCAGTTCCAACATCTTTTCATAACATACAGTATATGCATAAGTATATATTTTTTATTTGTGTGTGTGTGTGTATATATATATATATATATAAGTATGTGCTGTCAATCGATTAATCGAATCCAAAATAAGTTTTTGTATACATAATGTGTACACTAAATATATTCATATATATATATATTTAGACACACATGCATGTATATATTTCAGATTTTTTTAATATGAAATATGTATATATAATATAAATGATATGAATATAAATATATTTAAATACATGTACATTTTTTCTAAATATTTACTGTATGTGTGTATATTTATACAGACATAATACATATACAAAGTACACACATATATATTGCACAAGTATATATTTTATATTTGCGTGTGTGTGTGTGTATATATATATATGTATGCGCTGTCAATCGATTAATTAAGTTTTTCTGTACATAATGTTTACTGTTTATATATATATATATATATATATATATATATATATACACGCATACATATATTTCAGAAAAATATGTTGTTTATATATGAAATATATTTATATATAAATATATATTAATATAAATATGTGAACATATACATATATATATATAGATATATATAAATTACATATATTGTGTAAACATAAACTTTTATTTTGGATACGATTAATCGTTTGACAGCGCTAACATATAAGTATCAGGAAATAATTAAAAGCAGTATATGAGAGTGGGATTTCAAACTCAGTCCAGGAAAATATCATAAAACCATTTATACACAGACTGTAAGGCTAAACTATGCACTTACTGCTATTTACTTATTTTAAAACAGCAAAAAACAACCTGATTATTAAAACATGAATTGTGAAGGTTTTCTGACAGCTGTGATCTCAAATATTAAACATCAGCTGTCGTAATGTACCTTCACACGATCCATAAAAGTCTTAAGTCACTGTTGATGCTCTAATATTTAATATTATCGTTCAATTATGGGATGAGAATGAATGTTATCATGAAGATCACAACATTTGTGAACTTAGCGTAACGTTACTGCTAACTCACCTCCAACATACTCGCTTTTAAACCTCTGCCGCGTTTCTTCGATCTTGCTCTCGATTTCCTTGTGGAGAGCGAAAAATAGTAATTATGAATCCATTTCAAATGAGAATATAGCATGTAACGCTTCTTTTGTTCAGCGGTCTGATTACCTGCTCTGATTCCGCCTGTCCTGCCTCCGCCATGATAGAGCACACTGTGAGCCAGCAGTGGCGCGATCAACAATGGAGCCGACCGCACACTCCGTGAAACTGAGCACATGATGACGCCCATGTTGGCTCTGACATGTCAAACAAACCTTTGAACGCGCTCTCACTGCGAGATAAAGTTCCTCTGATACGCTCTGGCAATTGTAAGCAAATAACTGCATCATGTGCAGAGTCTAAAAGCAGTGATATCTTCTCACAAGATCGCGTATTTGTGAAACACTGATTGAACTGCAGGACTGTTCCTTTAAGAAACTCCCGGAAAAATGCGAACAGGATGTGCGTCAAATGCGCGCGCACTTTGAGGAAGAGAAGTAGCGTTTGAAACAGACAACAATGTAAACAACAAATATTAATTCACGCGGAGGTGAAGTATAAAATGTTTTTTTGCCATAAGATATTAATTCCTTATCACTCAAGTTAATGGTGTATTCATATTAAAGGCAGAACTTTACTGTAGTATCAAGTCTGTGTACCTGAGGTAAAGATGTTAACCGTTTTAACCGTTGCTGAATAGTGCGTATATTATCTGAAATGTTACTATTTTTCAATATTTAAAAACATTTTTAACTTATACATTAAATTCTACAGCAATTATATTCACAATAAGACCAAAAATGAATAGTATTCCCGTTATTGGGATTTAGTACAAGTAAATTGCTAGTGTTTAAAGCCTACTGTATTAATAGCTGTATTAAAAAGCCTCCAAATTATTAACATGTTACACAGATCTCATTGATTTACGTTACATCACAAACAGGAGGATGTCTTTAGAGAAATGGGTCAATGTCATTGGTGTCCTGTACATAACTCATTTGCAATGATATCTTAACATGAAATTGACTATGAAAGGGTTATATTAGTCTAAGTTTTTATATTCATAACAAAAGCACTCCTTGGTTCTTTAGATACCTTTTCTAGATTTTTTGTAAGAGGATGCGTGCTGTTTTGCTATTTCCAATGCATTGCTCTTTAAATTTTGAATGAGAGCAGAATAAAATAGTCAACATTTGAAGTTGATCAAAACCTTTCATAAGAAAAAAAAAACAATTTTAGTGTTTGCAAACAGTGGTGAAGTTTTTTTGTGAGCAGAGTCTATCTGGTGGCAGAAAATGACAGTTTTAAGATAGCAGTCTGTGCAAGCCATGGAATAAAAGAATAAAAAAGGTAATTTTGAGTTTATATTTCAATATTCTGACTTTTTTCTTGCAATTCCGAGCAAATTGTTTCTTGCAAAACATCAACTCGTTATCCTCTCTTTTCCTCTCGGCTCAGAATCATGAGTTTATATGCCACACTTCTGGCTTTTTTTCCTCAGAGTCGACAAACTCGCAATTGGGGAGTCAAGTTATAAACTCCAAACTAGGAGATAAAACTTGCATTTGCAAGAAAAAGGTCAGAATTGTAATATAAAATAGGTAAATGTTATGCAAAAAATTAAAGGTTAAATTATTATTATTATTTTTTATATTATAAATGTAGGTCTAATAGAATATGTCCCTAATGTGAATATTATATAGACGTTTGTTTAAATCAAATGAATGCTTTAAAAGTAGGGTAATCACCGCAGGTTTCATCCAGATTTAAACGTTTGCGTTCAGCTTCATATGGCGTCTTTGACAACCGTATTATATAAAAATTATTTATATTCAGATTCTGACACCCAAAAGAAAAACAATATAAATTTTCCCTTGTTTCATGGATTTGACCCTTTTCCTTCCACTTGTTCCCAGTGTTTTTCTGCCAACACAATGCATGCGCAGCTGCAAGAGACGTAACTGTGACGTCTACTCTGAATTGGTCTATTGTGAGGGTTGAAAGGCACTCTATGCTGATATTGACCCAGATATCTGCAAAAAAAAGATTGAGTCTGAATAAAACTGAGCTGTTTTTTCCCCCTATATAATCTTACTATATCAGACGCCATAGAAGAATGATGCATAAAATATGAATCTCATGCACAAAACACATGCACAAACGTTTTTAGACTTTCTTTTATGTTTGGTCTAAAGTTTCAGTAACTGTTTTAGATGGCTTATTACACATATCAGGCTTTACTTGCTTAATCCACCAACTTTTCATTGTTTTTAACAGTGAACCAATTTGGACACTAAACCATAAGACCCAAATCCTGACCCCAAACGGACTCGGCTTTTGTGAGTTCATCAGTAAATGTTATTATATGCAAAGTCTTTGGAAATATGTTGAGGTTTCTTTTAACTTCTCCAGGTTTTCACTTGAGTTGACTTCTAATCAAAGGCGATGGCAGAAGAGCGGTGCGTCAAAATGCTTGCATTTAAAGGAGAAGTGCTTGCTTTCCAGTGCAAGAGTTTCAGCTCAAAACCCAGAGATCGTGGAAAAGGCTCGGAGGTTTCATTCTACAATCTGTGCTTCACCCGAGACTCACACAGCTTCTCTGTTAGCAATCGTAACTCATCTCTGATCCACAAGGACAGCTCTGCAGAAACACGCATCGTTTACTGTTGCTCCGCTCTGGATGTTCAGCAGAGACAAAAAGTGCCTTGTGTTTTACTGAGAGTGTGCAAGAAGAGGACGTCTGCTTTTAAATACATGCTTTACTCTATATGCACATCCACAGATGTGAAGCTTCACGCTGAGTTCGTGTTGCCGTACGAGATGAGAGATAATATTTCAATATTGCTCGGCCCCACGTTGATTTGGAGTCAGGAAAACTCAGTTTTTTATGCATCCTCGCAAACCAGCGGAGTTAAAGAAGTGCCAGTCCAAATGAAGGTCAATTTTATTGGTGAACTTCCTCTTCGCCAGAGAAAACTAGTGATTCAAGGAGCACAGAATGTGACGAGTGATCAACCTAAAGTGGAAAACATACTGTATTTCATTGAAGATGGACGAAGCTTGAATTCTGCATGTCTTGTGCCTGATGCCTACAGCTGTGTGATCCAGTGCATGCTGGTTCTGTCGGCTGAAGAAGTCGACGGCGGATTGAGATCGGCTGTTCTGGCGGCCACCAGCATGAAACAGCTGGTTCGTTTTGAGAACGGACTTCCTCTGGATGTTTGTGTCCTTCCTTACGAGCAACCGCTGAGTATTCAGATGATCCACACGCTGAGAAACGACGCTCTCGTCGTCGTAACCTTCATCGAGGGAAACGTCTGCGCTGTGTGGAAAGACACATTCCAGGTGAGTGTTTATATCTGGTGTTGAAATGTAACATAGCATCAGTCTCTCATCAATGGATGCTCTGCAGTGAATGGGTGCCGTCAGAATGAGAGTCCAAACAGCTGATAAAAACATCACAATAATCCACAGCACTCCAGTCTATCAGTTAACACCTGGAGAAGACAAAAGATGAAACACATCCAGCATTAAGACGTTTTTAACTCAAATAATCCATAATAACACTTCCTCCAGTGAAAAAGTGTTGTGATCTGAATCAGGAGAGAAATCTGCACAGACCAAGCAGCGTTTAAACGGCTCTAAACAAATATGTGTCTCGATTTTGATGTGAGAGACAACAGGAGATGCAATTTCTCACTGGAGAAAGTGTTATTATGGACTCGTATTTTAGTTTAAAATGCCTTAATGCTGGATTTGTTTCAGCTTTTGTCTTCTCCAGATGTTAACTGATGAACTGGAGTCCTGTGGATTATTGTGATGTTTTTATCAGACTCTCATTCTGACGGCACCCATTCACTGCAGAGCATCCATTGATGAGACACTGATGCAGTGCTACATTTCTCCAAATCTGATGAAGAAACAAATACCTCTTCATCTTGGATGTCCTGAGAGTCAGAATTGTGGTGCAAATAATGCCACGGTGTGCTAAAAATAAGATATTTAGCTAAAATATGAGCCTGTTTTCTTTTTTTGATTTTGAACACAAATAATGATCTGGATGTGTTCCTGAAAGTCTTTGCCAAATTATGCATTTGGCAGATGCTTTTATCCAAATGATCTTTCATTGCATTTCATATTTCATTAGCTCATGCATTAGCCTCTAATTGTAGGTTAAGCTGTTATCATCATGAAACAGTGATTATAATTTTCTTTTTGATGTCTTTTTAATAGAGGTTAATTCTAGGACAGTATTTGTTGCGTCTTAAGCAGTGGTTCTCAACGTTTTTGACTCCCCATTCATTGTTTGAGACCATATTTGAAGGTATTTCTGCTGTAACGCTATACTGACAAAGCTGCTAATTTTTCTAATATTTTTATGTACAGAAACTAGGATTGGCTATATATTAAAATAAATAAGGCGAGACACTACATGCAATTTGGAGACACGTCAGCTTATTAGATCTTTTACCTTATTTTATTGTTCATGTCATTTTAAGTCACTTGTGGACCCATTGGTAATGTGCTGAGGCTCTATAATGGGACCCGGGCCCCTGGTAGAGAACCACTGCTCTCTAAAGCATCACAAAATACATTTGGTGTCCTCAAGAGCAACTTCAGATTGCTGATACGCTTCTTTAAGAGGTTTGACGTGTTTAATAAGTGAAAAACAGGAAGGAGACTGTCAATCACAGCACAGATGTTCACTGTACACTTACTGATGGACGATATTAAAAGCTGTTTGCAGGGCTTGCATTTAAAGGTTATCGTTCATATCGGAAACATTTCAAAGCTGCAGAAAATGTCAGATTATTTATTATCTGTTATGATGCATCTCTGCGTGTTTATCCAGGAGCTTGTCGAAGCGACGTCCGGTAAGACTGTTTTCACTGGAGTAAAATTTGGGTCTGTTTTACATCTAATACAGTTTCTGTTGCAGATGCATTAATTCTGTTGAAAATGCATAAATAATAAGCTTGTACCTACAGTATATAGCCTGTAGTCAGAAGATGACAGCGTGGACAGGAAGCCTGTTAAAGCCATTGGGATATTTATGGGGACTAAATTTACGTTTTTGTTAACAAGTGCGGATCCTCGTTTATTTGAATGGATTCTGACCATTTAAACTTCTCTAGAACCTTTTTTCTTCAGTTCATTCATATGAAAATATTTTTCATGAAGGCAATTTTTTTTCTAAGATAAACATTAAAAACCTTTTGTACTATAGTTTTTCTTTTTGCACTTTTTACCCTGGATTAAACCTCTGCATGAAAAGTAGTTAAATTACAAATAAAGCCTAATTCTATATAGGCCTATAGTGCTCACTGATGCTCCGGAAGAAAATACCATGCATTAAGAGCCAGGGGGGAGCCAGGGGGTGAAAACTTTTTGAATTTGAAGATCAGGGTAAATTTAACTTATTTTGTCTTCTGGGAAACGTGTAACCAATTTCTGTAGCCTCTGAAGGGCAGTGCTAAATGAAAAAAAGAGATATTTTGGCAAAATAAGAAAAATGCACACACCATAATTCTGTTCAAAAGTTTTCACGCCCCGGCTCTTAATGCATGGTTTTATGTTTTGGTGCATCAGTGAAAGTTTGAACCTTATGTAAAGGTTGCATATGAGTCCCTCAGTTGTCTTCAGTGTGAAAAGAAGCCTCTCAGAATCATACAGTCATTGTTGGAAAGGGTTCAAATACACGAAAATGCTGGAAAACCAAAGAATTTGTGGGACCTGAAGGATTTTTCTGAAGAAGAGCAGGAAGTTTAAGGACAAACGAGGGACTCATGAACAACTAACTATCACTAAACACAAAAACACACAGCTGTGGATCATTCAGCTAACAACACATTATTAAGAATCAAGGCTTTGAAAACTTTTGAACAGGGTCCTTTTTTCCTCTCGTGGACTATACTGTGTGTAAACATCTTTTATGTGAAATATCTTATTAAGGGAAGTACTAAATCAATAACATGCATTTTTTATGATTCCTTGTTATTTTGGTAAAATAAACATTTTGCAGATTCTAAAGGGGAGGGGGGGGGGTGAACTTTTGACCTCAGCTGTATATAGCTCCTGCACATCTATAACTAATGGCTTTCTGTGTTTCAGATGGCGGGGTGTTGGACAGGAGTGCGTCTGCTGCTCGTCGATGACTTTATGGGATGCGGGATGGATCAGATGCTCTTAGTGTTTGAGAGTTCATCAGCAGAACTGCTTAGCAGCTTTCTACTCACTGATCTGTGTTCCGTCACTTACTCTGTGCGTCAA
The DNA here is from genome assembly GCF_963082965.1 of Carassius carassius. Classification (NCBI taxonomy): domain Eukaryota; kingdom Metazoa; phylum Chordata; class Actinopteri; order Cypriniformes; family Cyprinidae; genus Carassius; species Carassius carassius. The sequence continues at coordinate 31,692,389 of NC_081773.1, read as the reverse complement.
CAGCTTCAACTATCAGTGCTTTGCAACTGCTTTCGCTTCAGGACCAAGCATTATATAATGCACATTCAATGTTATCTAGTCTTTAGAGTTTGATTACATGCACATGATACATAAAATAGATCAAAATAATAACTGAAGTCTATCTATTTTGATTTATTAATTATGCATGATTAGTTGCATTTAACACAGTTTCTTCTTGCTGTCTGTAGTATGATCAGAAAGATGTGCAACACACCAGTTGAGAAGCACTGATCTCTGTTTCTAATGCGTCTGATTGAGTTTGCTGTGTGTTAAAACTATCAATGCTCTGTAGTGTGGCCAATCAGATGGTGAGGAGCTGAACACATCAGACACAGCGCAGGATAATCACCTTCTTATGGTTCAAGCTTTAGAGTCCAGACTGCAGGTAATTAACAGACTCATAATCAGTTTCCTTCCCTCAACATGGGGTCAGGAGAGCTTTAAATCAATAAATGGAGGTAAAAAAGTAACTGGCGTTAAGTAATCTGATTAAGTATCTCACATTCCTTGTAATTAGTTACCTCCAACACCGCATGTTAGTAGTTATTGACAAAATAGTGCATTTTGAAATGTTACTGCCCTAGTGATAGTTTTGTACCTTTTTTTTCTGAGAGTGTGGCATCGAAGCTTGATTATTCCTTTCAAATATAACATGCATGGTTGTCTGTAATTGATTTGCTGTGTCTTTAGAGTGGCCTGAGCTTCCTTGAAGACCTTCAGAGAGACGTGGAGGTCAAAGACAGACTTCTACAGCAGTCATTAGTGGCTTTAACTGATCTGGTGTCGGGCAGAGAACATGCAATCTCCTCCCCAGAGAAGGTTCTTCAAACTTTTATGATAAAAATGGAGTAAAAGTGCTTGAGATTAAAGTAGCAGTCAACATTTTAGCACTCTTTAGATCCAGTCTGTCTGTGAATATTCAGGAAGGGCTTGTTTCTCTGTGGGATGAAGATGACGATGATGATGGTGCTGGAGATGAAGATGATGATGGGATGCAGACTGATTGTGCTGAAGCTCCTCTAAAGATGCACAGAGTTTGGCAAAGAGTCATCGGACAGAGTTTAATCGTTGGTGTTGTTCTGACATCAACAAATAACACGTATGTGATTTACTATGTTTTCCTAATAAAATGCCTTAAGTCTCAAAGGTCCCGTTCTTCGTGATCCCATGTTTCAAACTTTAGTTAGTGTGTAATGTTGTTGTTAGAGTATAAATAATATCTGTAAAATTCTAAAGCTTAAAGTTCAATGCCAAGCGAGATATTTGATTTAACAGAATTCGCCTACAAAAAACAAACCCGTTTGGACTACATCCCTCTACTTTCTGCAGTAATGACGTCACTAAAACCGTTTTTTTTTTTATCTAACCTCCGCCCACAGGAATACACAACAAAGGGGGGCGTGGTCTTGTTGCGCTCGCACGGAGGAAGAGTTGCATTTGTGTTTGTCGCCATGTCGTCGAAACGCTGTTATTTTCATCTCGGAGTCCAGTCATCTTTGTTTGGGCTTCCCAGGGACGCTGTACTTCGAGATCAATGGTTACAATTTATGTTTAGCTCGGTTCCCGAAAATTATAATCCACATGTAAAACTATGTGCAGCACATGTTGCTGAGGACAGCTTCCTCAATCTCAATCAGTTTAATGTATTTTATTATTTAAGTTGGTGCGTTTAACAGTTTCTTTAACTTATTACACAAAGGGCAATGCTGTTTAGCTTTGTTAACTAGATGTTAGGGCTGTGCAAAATATCGAATGCGATTTTCATGCGCATCTCATCAGTAAAGGCGTTCTGTGGTTAGAAGTACATCTCCAGCACGTGCGTTCAGATCAGGATTGCCAGGTTAAAAAAAAATAAAAAATCCTGCCCACTTGCTTCTCCAAACTAGCCCAATCGTGTTTCCAGGAGGGCAGCGTGCGCTCAGCTGCTGTCGAATCACAACACAGGAACCGCTGGCACAATTAGAACTCGTTACGTATTTCTGAAGGAGGGACTTTATAGAACAAGGTTTGCCTAATAGAGTGCCTTAAAAAGTCTTAAAGCATCTTAACGTTTTCCTCATAAAATGCCTTAAGTTTTAAAACGTCTTAACGTTTTCCTAATAACATGCCTTAAAAAGTCTTAAAGCGTCTTAACGTTTTCCTAATAGAGTGCCTTAAAATCTTAAAGCTTCTTAACGTTTTCCTAATAACATGCCTTAAAAAGTTTTAAAATGTCTTTAACGTTTTCCTAATAGAGTGCCTTAAAATCTTAAAGCTTCTTAACGTTTTCCTAATAACATGCCTTAAAAAGTTTTAAAACGTCTTAACGTTATCCTACAACCCGAATTCCGGAGAAGTTGGGACGTTTTTTAAATTTTAATAAAATGAAAACTAAAAGACTTTCAAATCACATGAGCCAATATTTTATTCACAATAGAACATAGTTAACATAGCAAATGTTTAAACTGAGAAAGTTTGAGCTCAAAATGAGCTCATTTCAATTTTGATTTCTGCTACAGGTCTCAAAATAGTTGGGACGGGGCATGTTTACCATGGTGTAGCATCTCCTTTTCTTTTCAAAACAGTTTGAAGACGTCTGGGCATTGAGGCTATGAGTTGCTGGAGTTTTGCTGTTGGAATTTGGTCCCATTCTTGCCTTATATAGATTTCCAGCTGCTGAAGAGTTTGTGGTCGTCTTTGACGTATTTTTCGTTTAATGATGCGCCAAATGTTCTCTATAGGTGAAAGATCTGGACTGCAGGCAGGCCAGGTTAGCACCCGGACTCTTCTACGACGAAGCCATGCTGTTATAGCTGCAGTATGTGGTTTTGCATTGTCCTGCTGAAATGAACAAGGCCTTCCCTGAAATAGACGTTGTTTGGAGGGAAGCATATGTTGCTCTAAAACCTTTATATACCTTTCAGCATTCACAGAGCCTTCCAAAACATGCAAGCTGCCCATACCGTATGCACTTATGCACCCCCATACCATCAGAGATGCTGGCTTTTAAACTGAACGCTGATAACATGCTGGAAGGTCTCCCTCCTCTTTAGCCCGGAGGACACGGCGTCCGTGATTTCCAACAAGAATGTCAAATTTGGACTCGTCTGACCATAAAACACTATTCCACTTTGAAATAGTCCATTTTAAATGAGCCTTGGCCCACAGGACACGACGGCGCTTCTGGACCATGTTCACATATGGCTTCCTTTTTGCATGATAGAGCTTTAGTTGGCATCTGCTGATGGCACGGCGGATTGTGTTTACCGACAGTGGTTTCTGAAAGTATTCCTGGGCCCATTTAGTAATGTCATTGACACAATCATGCCGATGAGTGATGCAGTGTCGTCTGAGAGCCCGAAGACCACGGGCATCCAATAAAGGTCTCCGGCCTTGTCCCTTACGCACAGAGATTTCTCCAGTTTCTCTGAATCTTTTGATGATGTTATGCACTGTAGATGATGAGATTTGCAAAGCCTTTGCCATTTGACGTTGAGGAACATTGTTTTTAAAGTTTTCCACAATTTTTTTACGCAGTCTTTCACAGATTGGAGAGCATCTGCCCATCTTTACTTCTGAGAGACTCTGCTTCTCTAAGACAAAGCTTTTATAGCTAATCATGTTACAGACCTGATATCAATTAACTTAATTAATCACTAGATGTTCTCCCAGCTGAATTTTTCAAAACTGCTTGCTTTTTTAGCCATTTGTTGCCCCCGTGCCAACTTTTTTGAGACCTGTAGCAGGCATTAAATTTTAAATGAGCTAATTAAGTGGATAAAAGTGTAAAATTTCTCAGTTTAAACATTTGCTATGTTATCTATGTTCTATTGTGAATAAAATATTGGCTCATGTGATTTGAAATTCCTTTAGTTTTCATTTTATTAAAATTTAAAAAACGTCCCAACTTTTCCGGAATTCGGGTTGTAATAGAGTGCCTTAAAATCTTAAAGCTTCTTAACGTTTTCCTAATAACATGCCTTAAAAAGTTTTAAAACGTCTTAACGTTATCCTAATAGAGTGCCTTAAAATCTTAAAGCTTCTTAACGTTTTCCTAATAACATGCCTTAAAATGTCTTAAAGCGTCTTAACGTTTTCCTCATAAAATGCCTTAAAATGTTTTAAAGCGTCTTAACGTTTTCCTAATAAAATGTCTTAAAAAGTTTTAAAACGTCTTAACGTTATCCTAATAGAGTGCCTTAAAATCTTAAAGCTTCTTAACGTTTTCCTAATAACATGCCTTAAAAAGTTTTAAAACGTCTTAACGTTATCCTAATAGAGTGCCTTAAAATCTTAAAGCTTCTTAACGTTTTCCTAATAACATGCCTTAAAATGTCTTAAAGTGTCTTAACGTTTTCCTCATAAAATGCCTTAAAATGTTTTAAAGCGTCTTAACGTTTTCCTAATAGAGTGCCTTAAAATCTTAAAGCGTCTTAACGTTTTCCTAATAGAGTGCCTTAAAATCTTAAAGCGTCTTAACGTTTTCCTAATAGAGTGCCTTAAAATCTTAAAGCGTCTTAACGTTTTCCTCATAAAATGCCTAAAAATGTCTCAAAGCTTCTTAACGTTTTCCTAATAACATGCCTTAAAAGGAGGGGGGAAGATGAATTCACTGATTCATCTAAAGGGGATTTCTCAAAAGATCTGATTAACCTAAATTAATTTTCTTGCCAAGTTAACAATGAAATCTAATGAACTAAGTAAAATGTTTGTAGGTTGATTTCTATGAAAAGTGTGACCCTGTGCAGCTCTCAAAACATGATATGTTTTGATGGTTTCTGTTTGTTTGAGGCCTAGATTTCATGCTAACAGAGAATGGGAGCCAATATTGAAGCTGAATCTCATTACTGTACAGTTATCAGCTATATTCACACTCAGGCTGCTCAGGGTAATAAGAGACTGTAACCATAGAAACCAGACTGCCATGCAAAATGAGTCTGTTTTTAGAAATGCAGCTGTGTTTATTCCTCATCGGACCTGAAGGATACCAGCTAATCATGAACTCAAAAACTGCTCGAAATCTGTTAAGTTAGACTAAATCATCTCTCTCTGATTGCTTTCATACTCACAACATGATTTACTAATATCAACTGTTGTTTACAACTATCAACTTCAGTTCAAGAAACAGAAACATTTTTAGTATATCTATAGGTAAATTTAGCTGTGTACTGTTATATTGGTACATATTCTAAAAAATGAAAAAATATGATTCTTCTTTGTGTTTATTTAGTGAGAAAACTGTGAAAATAAATATATATTTTAATATATATTTTAACTTTTTTTTTTTTTTTGCATCAGTATAACAATACATTAAAACCAATATATTTACCTACAAATATTGTTTTTGCAAAGCATTTTAAAGAGTCTAAAATCCCATGTAGGGACATTTTTGAGTCGGTTACCAAGTTGAAGTTTGCATATTTATGTGTAATTTTTGTATGCTTCCTCTGGTTTCCTTTTATATCTTATTTTACTATCATTAATATTCTATTACAGTTTTGTTAATATTTGAATTCAATTTAGCATATGCATTTATTTTGGATCAAATGATGCTTTCCCTGACTGGGGGAAAAGGGTATTATGTGTCCCTGGAGCACAAAAGCAGTCATAAGTAGCACAGGTATATTTGTAGCAATAGCCAACAATACATTATATGGGTCAAAATTGTAGTTTTTTCTATTAGGCAAAAACTCATTAGGATATTACATAAAAATCATGTTCCATGAAGATATTTTGTAAATTTCCTACCTTAAATATATCTAAACGTAATTTTTGATGAGTAATATACATTGCTAAGAACTTATTTTTGGATGGCTTTAAAGGCCATTTTCTCAATATTTAGATATTTTTTTGTATCCTCAGATTCCAGATTTTCAAATAGTTGTATCTCGGCCAAACCACACATCAGTGGAAAGCTTTCAGATGATGTACAAATCTCAATTTCGAAAAATTTACCCTGTGACTGGTTTCATGGTCCAGGGTCACATTTCAGATCAAATGCATTAATATCAAGTTATCATAATTCTTTTCTTAATGTTTTGTAGGTCTGTAATGAATATTAGTGCATCGATTGTGTTGGATTCTCATCAAATTGGCTCGGCTCCTGTTCTGAACACTAAGACTGTGATCCTGCCCTATCCTGTTGCTCACGGCCCGTCGCCGGTGAAGATCAGACGCTTTGATTGTTCTGCTGACAGCAGCGGATCAAGACTCGCCCTGGTCGCTGTGACTGACGCGGCTCCTTTATTAACCTCGGGCTGCGTCAGATGTCCCATCATGCTTCATTACAGCTCCAAAGAATCATCCGGATCTGCTGGGGAAGAATCTGCTCGCGTTTCTCAACACTGCGGACAGATCTCGCTGGATCTTAAAGATATTTCCATGGGAAAGTTGGATCCACGACTGTTACAGGAGCCCAGACTCAACACAGGTGAGAAAACGGAATAATGAGTGGTAGTTTATAGTGCGGATGCACCGATATATCGGCCGATAATTACTGATTACTTAAAAACAGCCGGTGATCAGAGCTAATTACACCCTGTCAATCAAAAAGGGGGAAATAACAAATCAGACTGAAACTCACGTGTGAAGTAAATGTCTTATGTGTGGAATTTAGGGCTGTCAAATTTAACAAGATAACGCAAACTCCCATAACATATTGATGTTAGTTTTGACCTGCAAGAGATAAGTTTCTTTAAATGTTTTATAGTTTTTTAGTAAGTGAATGAAACTTTGCAAATGCTCTAAAACACCCAAAACACACTTTATTTATTTTTTAATTTGTATCCATTTCGTGTTCGTGTTCATTTTATGACCCGTGTATATATAGGCTGTCATTAGATGGTAAAAATAAAATCTATGAAATTATACTCTATGTGACCCTGGACCACAAAACCAGTCTTAAGTGTAATTTTTTTGCAATTGTCTGAATAAATAAGCATTCCATTGATGTATGGTTTATTAGGAACAGACAATATTTGGCAGAGATACAACTATTTAAAAATCTGTAAACTGAGTGTGGAAAATATCTAAATACTGAGAAAATTACCTTTTAAGTTGCCCAAACGAATTCTTAGCAATGCAAATTTACTAATCAAAAATTAAGTTTTGATATATTTATAGTAGGAAATGTACAAAATATCTTCATAGAAATTATTTTTGGCATAAAAGAAAAATCGATTCTCTATTTTTTTTGGCTGTGGCTAAAGATATACCCCAGCGACTTAAGACTGGTTTTGTGCTCTAAGGTCACATATTAGTATCAGAAAACTTTTATAAAATATTTAGCCTTTTACCAATATCTGGCAAGCTTTTGAGGCAGGATTCTGTTGCTAAACATGAATATATGCACCTATTGCAGCATGAAAGTAGTATAATTTATTTCTTTTATTTTTATCTGAAAGTAGAAGATTATACAAGTAAAATACATTTATTTAGATGCATTTTTTTCTGAATAATATTTGTTTTGTTAGAAATAAATATCTAGGTTTCATAAATGTGGAGCAGTCATAAGTTATGAATTAAAAGGAATTTAATTAAGCCACATTAATTCCAATGGAATTAATACTGGTAATTTTCTGATTATATTTTCTTATAAATGTAATAAAATAATACATTTCTCTCCAATATAAATATATTTTTTTTAATCAGGAAAGTTAAGTGTTCACAGTTGGTTAGTTAGCCATTAAAACACTAGCTTAAACCAGGAGCTTATTTACTCTTAATTATATATGTATGTTTGAATAAATCATGAAGACAAGATTTTATCAAAAATGTGCAATTGAGTTGTATGCAAACATTTAGTTTTTTATCTGAGTGTGATTATTATATGTAAAAATAAATAGCCATTAAATATATTAGTTTGGGATCTGTTGTTACTTTTAACCTCTAATATTAAAGTAATGTACCAAATTAGTGTTCATGTACAGTTTACAGCATTACATGGAAGAGATTTTTTTCCCTGTCATTCTGGAATCTAAATTATCGGTTTCAGTATCGGTATTGTTATCGGTTCCAGGTGAATAATTTATTACGGGTGCATCTGTAGTTTCCATTCACAGAGGTGTTCTCTGATGGTTTGTGTTCAGATGAGGCCAGAGAGGATCTCCTCAGCCTGATGGCGCTGCTGGACGTGTGGTTTTTCCAGCTGGAGTGTCAGGGTCACACTCTGGTGCATGTGCAGGGCTGGTTGCAGGAGTCGCTGTGCTTCAAGAGGCTGGAGATTGACCCACGCTTCACTGTAGACCCCTCGAGCCTCAGGCTCTTTCGCTGGGAGCAGAACTCACCGTTTCAGGGCGTCTTGAGCGTCTACTGCAGGTGAAACCATGGACAATCAGTTTGTTTCAGTCATGTGACTTTCTGCACATCTCATTAGAGTTCCACTAAATGGACAAAAGTTTTAGGACACCCCCTTATAATGAACAGGTTTGACCTCTTCAGTGTCAATAATAGATAGATAGATAGATAGATAGATAGATAGATAGATAGATAGATAGATGTGGACCTATGATGGACAGAATCTCAGAATCCTGTTATTAAAGTAAAATTTAGATACACTGATACACAAAAAAAAACTCTTTGTATTCACTACAACATGCCAAAATAAATGTTTGGTTTAAGAAATTATGACAGAAATATATTACTATTGTACAGCAGAGGATACTTCTTAAATTAGTAATAATAATAATATAAATGATTTAACTATTTTAAATAAATTGCATAGGCCTTATTATTTTATAAAGTTTAAGAAATCATTAAACTGCATAAAAAATATTTTTTATTAATTAGATTTGTTACTTTTGTAAAAAAATATATATATATTTTAAACAATTAAAAAAAATCGAGAAATATTAAATGACGGAAATTTGGAAATTACATTTTTGTTAAACTTTTAATAAATGTGGAAATTTTCATGGTTTTAATTCATACTGAATTTTAATGTAACTATTATAAATACAATCATAAAAAAAATTAATTTGTGAAAAAATAAAATGGAATTCGTATATGGAAAAAAAGGCAATTGCTGTTTAAAGAAATATGAACTATTATGTTACTTTTATGATGTGCCTTTTTTTCATGTGGTCACTGAACTATTAAGGCAAAAAAATAACCATTATTTCTTTTAAAATGACCTGAGATTAATAAATAATTACAAAAATTTAATTCATTTCAACTAAAAGTTTAATTCACTGGAAGATTTTTCATTGAACGACATGAACTTGAGAACCCATAAATCTCTTTGAAACGTTGCTGTTCGATGAACGTGAATTGTTGTTGTTCTGCTGCAGAGATGAGCTGAGTTTGCTGCACTTCCTGCACGCTCTGTGTGACTTCCTGCCCGTGTCACATGACGTGCAGCCGTTGGGGAGGCCGAGGCTCTGCGCTGGATCTCTGGCTCAGACTCTGCAGACGGAGATCCAGACCGTGACGCAGGAGGCGTCTTCAGCACTGCGCTCTGATGAGGGAGCGAGGAGAGGAGAGGCGGAGTCACAGACGCTCCACACACTCAGGGAGGAGTGGCTTAAAGAGCGGGGGCGGTGCACTGAGAGGCTCCGCCCCCTGGTGGCTGAGACACGATACAGCAGACTGATTGAGCGCATGATTCACGCACAGCTGGATGCTGATGAAGCCGCTCTGATGGAAGCTCCTTGTCTGTAGGTAAAGAAACCTCAAACTCACCGTCCCGCCGGTCCAAACCCATGGGCTGTTCTTCAAACTTATAAAAATACCAGTTGAAGTACGCAAAAACCTTTTCTTCATGTGTAGCTCTAAAATTGAATTTTAAACATGTTATGGTCAGTCATGTGACATGTGATGACCAATGACGTTTGTCTCCAGTGACATCAGAACTTTTGTAATTTGATTAATTTAAATTTCAGAGCTGTGGTCCACTTTTTAATTTTCAGTTTTATAATTTTTTTTTTGTTGTTGGTTGTAATATTTATTATAACTTGTTATAAATAAATGTATATTTATTTTTATTTCAGTTTGTATTTAGTTATTTTTTAGATTTTAGTAATTTTATTCTGCATTTTTATCAGCTTTATTCGTATTTTTTTAAATGTCTATAAATGTTTTATTTATATTTGTTTTGTTTTTCATTATTTTCAAATTGCTACTTCGAATTAAACTAAATGAAAACTAAAAAAGTGAGTCATATTTGATAAAAGCATAACTGAAAGGTTTTCATATTTCATCATAGTTAACATCTATTTTAATGCAGTTTAAAATAAATGTCTATAAATAAATAAATTTTCTATATTGTTTTAATTAATAATATTAACACTTGTTCTGTTCATCAGGCAAAATTTCACTACTTCTGAAATGCACAAACCTTTTTTTTTTTTTTTTTTACAAAAAGTTACAATTAGATTTTTGTTAAAAAAATTAATGAAATGGATATAAATAATATTAAAATTACACTATTTACAAATATGGTGCCTTCACTGAACTCTTAAAGTAAAAATAACAGCATATAGGTTTGAGATGTCATGAGATGAGTATATGATTTCAGAATTAGCATTTTGAGTTGAATTATTCCTTTAAAACAGTTTGGTAAAGAGGTAGAAGTAAAGAACATCACAGCCTGATCAAATAAATAAAGTAAGACATATTACTGTGAATAAACAGCTCTGTCTCTTCCAGCTGATCTTCAGCGGCTGTCGATCTGAATCTGTGCTGAATGATGAACGTCTCTCGTGAGCTTCTGCTGGAGACTGAGTCTGGTTTGGTCCTGAAGTTCTCCAGGGCATGTCCACAGGAAACACTTCATCTGCCCTCAGAGCAGAGAAACACAGATCCTCCATCACCACCTGCGTCTCACTTCAGCAATCATTGCTGCATTTACTGTTAAAAACAAACGCTTGGGTGCAAAAAGCCTCAAAGACTAGTATTCTTTTTTAATATAAATGAGGTTCTTTATGCTGTATTTCAGTCTTTCTTCTACATTATTTGCTGTTGTTACTTGTGGAATTTAATAGCAATTTAAGCAATTTTATATATAAATCCTATACTGTGTGTGTGTGTGTGTGTGTATATGTGTGTGTTTTTATCTCAAATGTATTTCTTTTTTTTTTTATTGTTTATTCTGTTTTTGTTTTTTGTTTACAGTATATAAATAAACAAACATACAGAAATACTAAATATACTGTTTTTTTTATTTAAACCTTTAAAGAATTTAACTGTATATGTATTGGTAGATGCTATAAAATAATGTATTGATGTAAAACAAATTTAAAAAAATGTTTTACACGAACATTATATATATATATAATATTTAAAATACACAAATTTTTTTTTTGAACCAAATGATAATTTTTATATATATAGTTTTTTCCTGTATGACATTTCTCAGATATTTTTGGTTTGTTTTGTTTTTTACTCAATTAAGGTACATATTATTTCTTCCCGTGTTCTCATTTCACTTTACATCCAAATTCTAAATAAAAGCCATTTGGTTAAAGCATCCAGGAAGTGACATCGTTCTGGAGGGAAATCAGCAGCACATCTGTGAGTATTATGATGTTTCTGATGCTCTTGTGTTTCAGTCAGCAGATCAATCAGTGTTTGACGTGAAGATCACTGTCTATCTGAACACTTTCCGGAGGAGCGACAGCAGCTTCTTTGAAGAATGAAGCCTTTGACTGAAATACTGCTGTTTTCATCCTCTGATTTTCTCTTGGAGTGGCAGAAACTGGCAGCGAATTACAAATATTGAAATGTATTTGGGTTTTCTAGTTTTGTACATATATAAATAAACGATGCAAAAGAAAAACACACATTACTTTTGACTTTTGATTTCGGTTTGTTCAGAGTTGATTGCATGATTTTCTGTATTTGATGTTGGTGTTTCTGTCAAATAATCACGATTCCTAACAGTCCTCGTGTGTTTCAGACGGAGCTGAGCAAACAGAAGCATCTCTGACGATCATCATCCAGCTCAAGTGTCCTCGCCGCTGCCACGGTTACCATGGAGACCAGCTTCAGCATCAGCACCATCCGTCTGGAGCTTCATCACCGCCTGTCTGAGATCAGCTCCAACAGTGAGTGTGATGACAAGCTTTTATTACCGTTTCCTTGAAATGTAGCATTGCATCAGTGTCTCATCAATGGATGCTCTGCAGTGAATGGGTGCCGTCAGAATGAGAGTCTGATAAAAACATCACAATAATCCACAGCACTCTTGGACTCTCATTCGGACGGCACCCATTCACTGCAGTGGAACTGATGTCCGCAAGACATCACCGTTTTAGCACAGGATTGGTTTTGCAACCTCTTTATTATCTAATCGCGATCGTTTGATCCTCAATGATTGGCTCAGTGGACCTAAAATATGAAAATGTTCATCATATGCAGCATTTAATAGTTTGATACTCAACACAGCTCCAAACAACTGATTATGCGTCACATTCGTGAGAAACAGACACATCTACATCATACTGTACTGTAATGAGACAAAACCAAAGACACCTTTCCATCAGTCATCTTCAGTGTTATGTGTTATTAATAATCCAAACCAATTGAGGCGACAGCTGAAAAAAAATGTGTTCAACAATTCCTATTATGGGTAGAGCTGAAAACCTCCATATCGGTAAATATAATATAATACAATGTTCATATATATATATATATATATATATATATATATATATATATATATATATATATATATATATATATATATATATATATATATATATATATATATATGTGTGTGTGTGTGTATGTATGTATGTATATATATATATATATATATATATATATATATATATATATATATATATACACATAGTTTTATGTTTGTCGTAACATTGCTATATGATGCTTTTACACTGATTCATAATTTGTCTATTATTTAGCAGCAGCTTTTATCCAAAGCAACTCAGAAAAGTAGAACAAAGCAATCAATTCATAATAAAAGTCCATTTTAAATTACTTCAATATAAAATGTTTTTACAATGTTTGTAAATTATATATAATAAATTATATTATATTTATATATTAAATTGGAAATTATATTCATATATATATATATATATATATATATATATATATATATATATATATATACACAATATTTGTATATATAAACATATTATATATAAAGGTTTATTAATATATATTTATATATATATATATAATATGGTTTTTTGAAAGTATTGTTAGAATTATATTTTAATTATTCAAATATATATTTTTATTTAATTATAGAACATTTTATTACATTATATTTACCGATTATTAATATAGCATTTTAATAATATGTAATATTTCCATTGATTTGTGGGTGAGATATAACCTGGACGTCCTCATAAATCCACAACATTGTGTTTGTGCAGTAAAACATGTTGAGCTGTGATTAGAAAGAGGAGAAGAGTGACGTCTCCATCCATAAAAACCATCCCAAAGACAGTGGTATAAAACAGCGTCTGGTAGGAAACCGTCTGTAGAAAGCTGATTAGATGCTGTGTCTGCGTCAGGTTTTGCCGGCGCTCTCGTGTCGGATGATCTTGTAGGTGATCCAGTAGAAGACGTTGAAGATGAGGAAGGCCAGAGGGAAGGCGGCGCGTGACACCGTGTCGATCCTCTTCGCTCGGTCCACAAACTTCTTGCGGTTCATGTCTGTGTCCTTCGGGACAGCTGGCGGCGGATTGGCGTTCGTCTGCGTGTTTTTGACCGTGGTCCCGTCCTTCACGTTCCCACAGGACACGGTGTTATATCCGGAGAAATGCAGACGGCCGTCCTGTAATTCCTCCTCCTGTGCATTCAAAAACACAGACAAACAGGAAAAGTACTGAAAATATAAAGCTTGGAGATATTTGCATTTCCAGACCCTTGCCCCTATTTAGTTTTTATTAGGGATGCATGATATTGGATTTTTGCCGATATCCGATATGCCGATAATTCAGCCGATAACCGATATTTAAAATTTTGGTTCGTTTTCTAAATTCTAACTTAATTGTTAGAATGAGATAAATCAGTAATAAAGTTATTTTATAATGAAAGTACATTGAAGATTTGAAAATAACTATAAATAAACTATATATCAGTTGCTGCATTAAAAAAACTATAATATTCAGAATTCTTTTTTGCTTTATGATTTAAAATTTGTAAATGGTCTGAAGTAAAATAGTTGCAAAAATTCAGAAAATATTTTCTTAGCTTATAATTTGTTTAAAAAACATAACATATTACACATTAATGAATAAATCAGTGTATTTATAAAATTATTTTTATTAGGTTTTTTTGTGTGTTTATACTCATGGTTTTATGGCCTCAATTACTGCTTTATTTAATCAGAAACACAGTCTAGATATTATTTGTGTATTTTGCTTCATTTTCTTTATTGCATAGCTTTAAGGACCTTTGCATAAATTAAAAAATACAGACTTTTTTTTATGTGCGCATTAGAAACCATTAAGTTTAGCATATAAGACAATGCAAACTGAGCTACCTATTGTGCCATCATCCTTTCTAGAGAAAAGGACAAGCTTTAGCTTAACTTGATGTACTAAAATAACCAAAACAGAAATAATATAAAAAAATAATAATAATGCATTACAATTTAACCAACCATTTAGATTTAGAGCTACTGTAGATTTAGTCTAAATTTGTATTATATTTAGTCGACTAAAACCAAAACTAAAATATGACTAGAACTAAATGGCATTTTTGTCAGAGTTCTAAACTAAATCACAATTTGCTATCTAGCATCGTTCTAGCATCGATATTAATGCGACTAAATAACAGCTCAGAACAGTCCCACACAACTAATGCAGCTCTGAGTGAGCTCAAGGTGTGATGAAGTCATGTCTTAATGTTTAATAGTTTCTCTGGAGGGCAGATGATCTTCACTCGATTAGCGCTGCGTTTCATCGGCCTGCAGCTCTCTTCTTCTCTGTCTCAGGTGTCCAGGCTTCTCAAGCTTCAGGGGCAAACGTGTTTGTCTAAAATTAATGGAGCGATAACCCTGCGGGACCTTTCTGTGTTATTATTGTCTTTCTTTAGTGGCGTAGTTTAAAGGATTGATATTTAAGTTCTAATGCTTTACAATACGGCTGCCTTTAATAAAATTTTAGTGTTTTTTAGTGTTTTTAAAATAAAATTTTAGAGAATTTTAATGTTCTCTGTTTAACAGAAACCTGGCTAAAACCTGATGATTACATTATTTTAAATGAGTCCACCCCCCAAGATTACTGTTATAAACATGAGCCGCGTCTAAAAGGCAAAGGTGGAGGTGTTGCTTCAATTTATAACAACGTTTTCAGGATTTCTCAGAGGGCAGGCTACAAGTATAACTCGTTTGAAGTAATGGTACTTCATATAACATTATCCAAAGAAACAAATGTTAATGATAAATCCCCTGTTATGTTTGTACTGGCTACTGTATACAGGCCACCAGGGCACCATACAGACTTTATTAAAGAGTTTGGTGATTTTACATCTGAGTTAGTTCTGGCTGCAGATAAAGTTTTAATAGTTGGTGATTTTAATATCCATGTTGATAATGAAAACGATGCATTGGGATCAGCATTTATAGACATTCTGAACTCTATTGGTGTTAGACAACACGTTTCAGGACCTACTCATTGACGAAATCATACTCTAGATTTAATACTGTCACATGGAATTGATGTTGATAGTGTTGAAATTATTCAGCAAAGTGATGATATCTCAGATCATTATTTAGTTCTGTGCAAACTTCATATAGCCAAAATTGTAAATCCTACTTCTTGTTACAAGTATGGAAGAACCATCACTTCTAACACAAAAGACTGCTTTTTAAGTTATCTTCCTGATGTATCCAAATTCCTTAGCATATCCAAAACCTCAGAACAACTTGATGATGTAACAGAAACTATGGACTCTCTCTTTTCTAGCACTTTAAATAAAGTTGCTCCTTTACGCTTAAGGAAGGTTAAGGAAAACAGTTTGACACCATGGTATAATGAGCATACTCGCACCCTAAAGAGAGCAGCCCGAAAAATGGAGCGCAGCTGGAGGAAAACAAAACTAGAGGTATTTCGTATTGCTTGGCGGGAAAGTAACATATCCTACAGAAAAGCATTAAAAACTGCTAGATCCGATTACTTTTCTTCTCTTTTAGAAGAAAACAAACATAACCCCAGGTATTTATTCAATACAGTGGCTAAATTAACGAAAAATAAAGCCTCAACAAGTGTTGACATTTCCCAACACCACAGCAGTAATGACTTTATGAACTACTTTACTTCTAAAATCGATACTATTAGAGATAAAATTGCAACCATTCAGCCGTCAGCTACAGTATCACATCAGGCAGTGCACTATAGACCCCCTGAGGAACAGTTCCACTCATTCTCTACCATAGGAGAGGAAGAATTGTATAAACTTGTTAAATCATCTAAACCAACAACATGTATGTTAGACCCTATACCATCTAAGCTCATAGATCCTCTTCTGACTATTATTAATTCCTCATTGTCATTAGGACATGTCCCCAAAACCTTCAAACTGGCTGTTATTAAGCCTCTCATCAAAAAACCACAACTTGACCCCAAAGAACTAGTTAATTATAGACCAATCTCGAATCTCCCTTTTCTGTCCAAGATACTAGAAAAGGTGGTATCCACACAATTATATTCCTTCTTAGAGAAAAATGGTATATGTGAGGATTTCCAGTCAGGATTTAGACCGTATCATAGTACTGAGACTGCTCTTCTTAGAGTTACAAATGATCTGCTCTTATCATCTGATCGTGGGTGTATCTCTCTATTAGTTTTATTGGATCTTAGTGCTGCATTTGACACAATTGACCACAACATTCTTTTGCATAGACTTGAATACTTTGTTGGCATCAGTGGAAGTGCATTAGCATGGTTTAAATCGTACTTATATGACCGCCATCAGTTCGTAGCAGTGAATGAAGATCATATCGATCACAAGTGCAGTATGGAGTACCTCAAGGCTCAGTACTAGGGCCGCTACTCTTCACGCTTTATATGTTACCCTTGGGAGATATCATCAGGAAACATGGTGTTAGCTTTCACTGTTATGCTGATGATACTCAGCTCTATATTTCTTCGCAGCCCGGTGAAACACACCAATTTGAAAAACTAATGGATTGCATAGTCGATATAAAAAACTGGATGACGAGTAATTTCTTACTGCTAAATTCTGAAAAAACAGAGGTGTTAATTATAGGACCTAAAAACTCTGCTTGTAATAACCTAGAACACTGTCTAAGACTTGATGGTTGCTCTGTCAATTCTTCGTCATCAGTTAGGAACCTAGGTGTGCTATTTGATCGCAATCTTTCCTTAGAAAGCCACGTTTCTAGCATTTGTAAAACTGCATTTTTCCATCTCAAAAATATATCTAAATTACGGCCTATGCTCTCAATGTCAAATGCAGAAATGTTAATCCATGCATTTATGACCTCAAGGTTAGATTATTGTAATGCTTTATTGGGTGGTTGTTGTGCACGCTTAGTAAACAAACTACAGCTAGTCCAAAATGCAGCAGCAAGAGTTCTTACTAGAACCAGGAAGTATGACCATATTAGCCCGGTCCTGTCAACACTGCACTGGCTCCCTATCAAACATCGTATAGATTTTAAAATATTGCTTATTACTTATAAAGCCCTGAATGGTTTAGCACCTCAGTATTTGAATGAGCTCCTTTTACATTATAATCCTCTACGTCCGCTACGTTCTCAAAACTCAGGCAATTTGATAATACCTAGAATATCAAAATCAACTGCAGGCGGCAGATCCTTTTCCTATTTGGCGCCTAAACTCTGGAATAACCTACCTAACATTGTTCGGGAGGCAGACACACTCTTGCAGTTTAAATCTAGATTAAAGACCCATCTCTTTAACCTGGCATACACATAACATACTAATATGCTTTTATTATCCAAATCCATTAAAGGATTTTTAGGCTGCATTAATTAGGTAAACCGGAACCGGAAACACTTCCCATAACAACCTATGTACTTGCTACATCATTAGAAGAATGGCATCTACGCTAATATTTGTCTGTTTCTCTCTTGTTCCGAGGTCACCGTGGCCACCAGATCCAGTCTGTGTCCAGATCAGAGGGTCACTGCAGTCACCCGGATCCAGTACGTATCCAGACCAGATGCTGGATCAGCACCTAGAAAGGACCTCTACATCCCTGAAAGACAGCGGAGACCAGGACAACTAGAGCCCCAGATACAGATCCCCTGTAAAGACCTTGTCTCAGAGGAGCACCAGGACAAGACCACAGGAAACAGATGATTCTTCTGCACAATCTGACTTTGCTGCAGCCTGGAATTGAACTATGGGTTTCGTCTGGTCAGAGGAGAACTGGCCCCCCAACTGAGCCTGGTTTCTCCCAAGGTTTTTTTCTCCATTCTGTCACCGATGGAGTTTCGGTTCCTTGCCGCTGTCGCCTCTGGCTTGCTTAGTTGGGGACACTTCATCTACAGCGATATCGTTGACTTGATTGCAAATAAATGCACAGACACTATTTAACTGAACAGAGATGACATAACTGAATCCAATGATGAACTGCCTTTAACTCTCATTTTTGCATTATTGACACTGTTTTCCTAATGAATGTTGTTCAGTTGCTTTGATGCAATGTATTTTGTTTAAAGCGCTATATAAATAAAGGTGACATTGACATTGACAATAACAATATTGCATTTGCATACATGAGCTAACTACACTGTAAAACTGATTTTGATAAAGATGATCACATTCACTCATTTTATTGTTTTTATAATGTTTTTAATGGTAATTTTATGGTACTTTTAATTTTTTTTTAGAGGTTGATGGTAAAAATCATCGTCCATTTTTATTGTCGGTTATGTGTATTTATTTTAAAATATATTTATATATATTTCCCTTTAATTGGGAATTTGTTTAAAAATATATTTATATATATTTCCCTTTAATTGGGAATTTGTTTTAAAATGTCCATTTGATATTTTTATTTTATTTATAAATACATTTATTATATACATTTATATATATATATATATATATATATATATATATATTATAAATAATTTAAATAACAATGAAAGTAGATGGTGATTTTTATACTATATTGATAAAATTAAACATAATTATTGGGGAAAAATTATATCCAATAATTAGAAATCTGTCATGATTAATTTATTCACTTTTTTCTCTGAAACAAAAATAAAGATGTTAAATAAAAGTCACAATTAAAAATTAAATTATAATTAACTTTTTATTTTATAAATTTATTTGTATATATAAATATAAATATATATAAAAAATGTTTTTTTATAGAATAGAAAAAACATATTTTAAAATAAATTTAAATAACACAAAATTTTTATATTTTTTATTTTTTGAAAACATTTATTACATTTTTAATTAAAAACTATAAAACCATTTTTTCTATGTATATATATGTATATATATATATATATATAAATAATTATTTCTAAATGTATTTCTAAAATGTAAATACACATAATAATTTATTTTATTATTATTATTATTTTTACATATTTTGATTAATATCTGTTTTTGTCCCAGAAAAGAAATAAAGTTTGCATCAACATGTGGCTGAGTAAATGATGACAGATTTTTAATAACTGGATGATTTATTCCCTTAATGTTATTTTTGTCCCACTGGAGACTCATTTCAGCCTTAAATCTGAGCAATTCTTTCATGTTTGTGATTAATTACGGAGTAAAGCGACCAAAGCTGAGCGTCTGAGATGCTGAAGTAAACCGAGTGGCTTATGAAGCCTCTGATTGAGTGATCAGTAATTGACTGTGGTGTTAATTTCTCCTCGAGCTGATGGGCTTCAAACTAAAGATGCTGAACCCTGTCGAGCCCCGATCATAGCTGCATCTGTCAGTGTTTCGTCACCTTCTGGTTTCGTCTCTGTCTTCGTTTGAGCCGCAGAAACTCCTTCTGCTGTCTGGAGACGAAGTTAACTCCGGCGTACTCCAGCAGAGCGGCGAAGACGAACAGCAAACACACCGCCATCCAGACGTCTATAGCCTTCACATAAGAGACCTGCACAGACAACTCCACTGTCAATAACTCTCCCGCAAATATTCATCTCTAAAATACAATAGACCACAACTCTATCTATATATCAATAAATAGGTGGTCAAACTATATGTATAAACAATGTTCAATTAAATATCTATTTAGAAAATGAAAACTAAATAAAAGGTATATAAAAATTAATTTTTAACTTAATAAAAATATACTTTTTAATTGTATAATATTATTTATATATTAAATATAAATGACATACATATTATTTTTATTTATTAAGATTATATGTGAAATATGTTTTAAATACTATTTAAAAAATCATTAAATGCTAATTGTAAAATAAAAATTATATGTATAAATAATTAAAAAATTTTCAATTTCAAAATACATATTATTTATATTTATTAAGATTATATGTTAAATACATGTTTTTAAATTTTATTATACTTTTAGTAAAAATTACATTAATATTTGTAAAACAAATTATATGTATAAATAATTAAATTTTCAATTTCAAAATACATATTCTTTTTATTCATTAAGATTATAGGTAAAATACGTTTTTAAATTATATTTTTAGTAAAAATCATATTAAATACTATTTGTAAAATAAAAATTGTATAAATAATACGAAAAAATTTTTTTCCATTTATTTGATTAATAGAACATTTAATATATTACAGTAGCAAGCTTTTAGTTTTTTATTTATATATTTTTGACTAAAACAGTTTAAAATATTAACATGGTATAATTGCGTTTATGACAATATAAAATTATATATAATTAAAATATATTTATCTTTATTTATTTATAGAACATTGCATATATTAAAGCAACATATTATTTATTTTATTTCACTGACTCAACTGATTGAACTTTATTTACTAATCAATATATCAAACAAACGTCCTAAAAGCTTGAATTATGGTTTGTGTTCCTTCACACATTAGACACCTGTGTGTTAGCGGCTGATAATGGTTATGTTTCTGACTCTAATATCTGCAGTGATTTCAGCTGAATGAGTCGATCAAGCAGAGCTCCTGCAGGATTATGGGATTATTCTCCGTCTGGTAATGAGCGCTTTGATTTCCAAATAATGCTGATGATTAATGAACAGAGTGACACATGCTAAAGCTGTATATCGTCATGTTATAAGGTACTGAAACCCTCTGCAGTCAGAAAAGCAGCGATTAGAGCCGAAGGTGATTTGCATTATGGGTTATGAAACACAAAACCCTGATAATTGTGTTCTCAGCTTCTGTTGTTTTCAGTCGGGACTCTTTCTATTTCATATTCATGTTCCCTTTCATGTGTAACGCTTCATCTGCGTCTCTCATTCACAACAATGAACTAATTATCCGTCTGAAACTCATTATGAAATATAAATCTCTATAAATAAGCAGATTTATGCTTTAGTGACTTCTTGATACTGTGGTCCTATTATAAGGAAACAGGTCACACAATCAAGAAATTAATGTTTTTTATCATTTACATTACTTTTTTTTTCTTTAACTGTTATTTTTTTCTAATTTAGTAAATATGTGAAATAAATCAATTTCATTGCACTGATTTTTGTTAATGTTAAAAAGGGTTATTTTTGAAAAAACAGTAAATTAATTAGAAATAATTGTAAAATTAATTAATATTTGTGAAAAATTATTAGAATTTTATAAATGTAAAAATCTGTATAAAAAATAAATAAATAGATAAAACAGATTTTTGCTTTAGTAACTTGTTGATTTTCAAATCACTATTTTTTGGCAAATAAACAAAATTACAAACTGCAATAAAAATTTAGATTTATTAGACATGTTTACTAAATTATAAATAATAAAAAATGTAACTTAAACATTTATTTTCAAAATAAAGAGATTTATGATTCACTCATTGATTCTGTTATAATGTAATTAACTGAATTAACATGACATTTTTTTGTTTTTGCAGAGAAAAAATATTTGTTTTGACATATTTACTAAATTAGAAATAATTGTGAAGTAAAAAAACCCAAATTTGAAACCTGTGAATTACACCCAGTGATACGACTGAATGAAAAATGACAAAATAATGACTAAACTGTTATACAAATGAATAAATGTGTCCATTCCGGTCTTTTATTCTTCAGGTTTTGCACACAATGCAGCATCGCCAGACTACATTAATGTCCCAATGATACTAAAATCACTAAATCCGTTCTGATGGTGTCCTGTTTTCTGCTCTTATACTGAGGTGATGTGGTGGCGTGAGCTGTGACCTCTGACCTTGGGCAGCGAGGCCCGTGAGCCGGAGCTCTGTGTGGTCATGGTGAGGACGGTGGTGATGCCCAGAGCGACCCGCGCTGGAGCTGCGTCCATGTGGATCCAGAAGGAGACCCAGGAGAGGATGACGATGAGGAGGCTGGGGATGTACATCTGGATCAGGTAATAACCCATCTGTCTCTCCAGCAGGAACTTCACCTCGATGCACGTGAACTTCCCTGAACACACACACACACACACACACACACACAGCTTCACGTGTGAGTTTGTTCTTGAGTGCCATCCCAGATGATTTCACTTACAATATGCACAGGAGAGGAAATATGTGTAAAAAATAAATAATTAAATAATATAAAAATTGCTTTTTGAAATTAAATAAATGATAACTGAAATAAAAAAAAGTAAAAAAAAAAAGGATTTTTTCCCTCCTCCAGTTAGTTTTTAAGGCATAATTTCTCATTTTAATTTAGTCTAACTTCATGTAATAAAAAAGCTCAAATTAAAATAAAAAAAAAATATTTAAGTATAAAAATTGTTGCTTGAAATAAAATAAATTTTAACTGAATTTAAAAAAAAACACAATTTCTTTATTTTGGCGGGTTTTTAAGGAAAATATTTCTAATTTTCATTTATTTTAACTTCATGTAATAAAAAACTAAAACTAAAATAGAAATATTTAAATAATACAAAAATTGTTGAAGTAAAAATGTTTAGCCGAAATTAAATATCAAAAACTTAAAAATATACTTATTTCAGAAAGATTTTAAGGCAAAGTTTCTCAGTTTTATGTAGTTTAACTTCATGTAATAAAAAAGCTCAAACTAAAATAAAAAAAATGCTGCTTGAAATAAAATTATTTTATTTCAGCATGTTTTGATTGCAAAATTTCTCATTTTCATCTATTTTAAGTTCATGTAATAAAAAAGTAAAAAAATAAAAAATATTTAAATATAAAAATTTGTTAATATTTTTAATATTTCAGCAGGTTTTTAAGGCAAAATTTCGAATTTTCATTCATTTTAACTTAAAAAAAAAAACAAAAAAATGTAACGTTAGTAAAAAATAATAAGACATTTTAAAAACAACAAAACAAATAATATATATATTTTTTTAAATACTAAAACTTTAACTAAAATGAACATGGCAATATAAAAATACAATTAAATTCATAACATTAACAAAATCTCTAATAGTATCTCAGTGAGACGAAAATAACTCTGGTTTAAATTAAAATGCTAAATACTTAACAAAAAAATCTAATCAATAAAAACTATTGAAAACTATGCATTGTAAAAAGAAGTAAATAAAATCCATTTTAGAAGTAAAATTTCATGTTTAATTCAAAGTTTCTTTGTAATCAATTGTGAAATGTACGAGCAGTTTCTGAGTGAAAACTGAAAGATTCAGGCTCGTGTTTGCATTGTATTCTGTCTCTGGCCATAAATCTGAACTTGATCTTAGGATTAGTCCTAAAATAACTGATTGACTTGTTAATGCAGCTCAGATTCAGACAGGAATCATGTGTTTGTGTGTGTTTCTGCTGATTATTAGAAGCCATAAAATGCAGCAGTGAATGGTTCGGCAGCGAGGCCTGATTGATGGAGGGACGAGAGACCTGTGTTGTAGTGTTTGGTGCAGTAGCCCAGCTCCTTCTCGTCTCGGATGATGAACTGAGGTAAGGTCAGACCCTCGGAGACCTGCACTGGACCTTTATCAAGCCACTCGAAGATCAGGTCGTTCATCGTGTAGCCGACTGCAGAAAACAGCACAGTAACAACACAACACACTTTCAGCCTCAGCTTCATTAAACAGTCTGTTAGTTTAAGGTCAAGTACTACGATTACTAACACTGAAAATAACTGGGAAAAAAACTATAAAACTAAATAGGCATATTAAAAAACAAACAAAAATCCACAACAAAATTAGTAAAACTTTAATTAAAATAAAAATGAAAACAATAAATGTAAAAATAGAAACCAATTAAAAATAATAATACATTTTATAAAACTAGAAAATAACTGAAAATAGCAAAACAGAATCAAAATAATAAAAAATAGATAAATATAACCGACAAAAAGTACAACGAAGTGACTAAAACTTTGAAATAAAAAATAAAAGTTGAAATATAAATATAATAAAAAATAAATAAAATAACTAAATTAGAATTAAAACAAAACAAATCAAAATATTACCAAATATCATAAAACTATACAATATATCAATATAATTTAAAATAGAAACTAAGTAAAACATTCATAAATATCATAGTTAAAAATAACCAAAAATACACAATATGACTACGATTTCAACTGAAATATAAATAAAAATGGCAAATATAAGCAACCAATTCAAAATATTAATAAAATTAAAAATAACAAAAACTGAAATAATAAACTACAGTATATAGACATGTTTAAAAAAACAACAACATTTCTGAAACTAACCAAACATTGTAATGAAAAGCGAAAAAATACAAGTAAAACTGATCCAAAATATTAACAAATATCGTTAAAATAGAAATTTCTACTAAAAACTGAAATAAGAAACTATGAAAACAATATAGGCACACATAAAACCAACAAAAACTTTCTCAAATTGAAGTTTAAACAGAAAATAATAAAACGATAAAACAGATAATAAATGTATGATGAAGTACGCACAGCTCTCCAGCTGCATGGTGCAGGTCTGAACGTCCATCGGGAAGTTCTTCAGATCCATCGGACACGACAAGATCAACGTCAGCCTACAGACGAGGTGACAAACACACACTGTGTTACACGCGTGTGTGTGTGTGTGTGTGTGTGTGTGCTCTCACTCTAACATCACACCGAGTCATGTGACCGCAGACTTCTCTATGACTTATGCATGAATTCAGAGCTGATGGAAACTAGGACAGCATCATATCAAAATAAAGGTGGGTTTAGACTTCAGTAAGAGCTACAGAGATCTGGTGTTCGCTCCAGTCAAATTTCACTGGGTAACAGAAGAGCTTCCACTTCTACATACACTTTAACTACTGCTTGAGCACCAGTCGAAGATTTCTGTTCGGCCTTCGGTTCTAGTTCAGTGCCTCCTGAGATCTAGACCTGAAGCTCTTCAGCATGATGCAGAGATGCAGAGCGTCTTTAAGAAAATAAACCTATGAACAGAGCACAGTCTGAGAGATCTCTGATTTATTTTGTGCTATAACTTTTCATAACTATTATAAAACTTAAGGAAGATTATAAATGAAATAATGCTATTTGTTTTCAATGTGTCGGTGTTGTTTTTGTATACTGTTATAGTATTTATTAATATTTGAATACATTTTGTTAATTGGTGGCTTTGTGCATTCTTGTTACTTTTTTCTTATATATATATTTTTTTTAATTTAGCTTTTTATTTTTTTTTTCAGTTTTCCTTTCCATTTTTGTTTTGTTTGTTTTTCATCCAATATTTATATTTTATTCCAGCTTCTATTTAGTTTTCATTTCGATTTTAGTTTCCATAATTATTTTTAATATCAAGCTGTTTTTAATCTCTTTTTTATATTTCTATTTAGATTTTATTTTAATAGCTTCTATCACTTTTAGTAGTTTTTCTTCACCTGAGCTGATCGTCAGGCTCTTTTCGTTCTTCAACTGACACTTTAAAAAAAGTTTACGTTTTCCATCTAATACTTATTTTATTTCAGATTTCATTTTAATTTAAGTCATTTTTTTTTACCTTTGTAAAGACAAAAATTATAATCTATAAGCTTTCATCAATTTTTATTTTTATTTTAGTTTGTCATTTTTTTTTCTTATTGTCAATTGGTTAAAAAGACATTTCTAATTTTGTTAAGGTTTTTAATCTTATATTTAGATTTTTTTATTTCAGTTTTCATTTAAATTTTAGTTTTTTTTATATATTTTTTAAATTAATTTCATCTTTTTTTTTTTTTACTTAAAACGTCTTTGTTTCGTTATAATTTTGTGCTTTTATAATTTTTATTCAATTTTAAATATTTCTATTTAGCTTTGATTTTTATTTCAGTTTTAGTAACGTTATTAAACTACATCTAATTGTGAGATGTGAGATGTTCTGGAGGCTTGTGAAGATCATTCCTCCGCTGAGGAACAGTGAAAGTAAAGCTTCTGGAAACAAACGCTCCTCAAAAGATTTGAGACTCTAAAACACGATTGATGGAGAATCACGTAAAGCTGAGCTGCTTCAGTCCAGGAAGAGTTCATCTGGAGATATTACTGACCTTATTCTGACCTTTACTTGATCAAAGCTCTGACTAAACTCTCAATCCGAGACCGCAGGAGTGTGTTAATCGTCCTCATCTTCATCTACCTGATGCTGTACAGAACCGTGCCGTCCTTGAAGATCCTCAGGAGCTTGTTCTCCGTCGTGACGTCGTGGAAGTTGGCTCCCTTCTCGTTGGCGAAGAACAGGTCAGGTTTCCAGATGGAGTCCAGCATGGACGGGTCCAGATCCAGAGACGAGTCGGGATACTCGCTGTAGGCCAGACGAGGGTCGTTCCACTTCTGACGGAGGAAGATGTTCACCCTGTAGTCCTGAGACACACAGTGAGCACATTTACACAATCTCCATTGAAAAACCTTCAAAATCATACACTGTATGTGACCCTGAAGCACAAAACCAGTCATAAATGGAGATTTATACATCATCTAAAAGCTGAATCAATAAGCTTTCATTGATGTCTGGTTTGTTAGGATCAGAAAATATATGTCTGCAATGCATCTGGAATCTGAGAATGCAAAGAAAATCTAAATATTGAGAAAATCGCCTTTGAAGTTGTTCAAATTAATTCTTACCAATGCATATTAATAATCAAAAAATGAACATTTTATATATTTACTGTAGGAAATTTATAAAATATCTTCATGGAACATGATCTTTACTTAATATCTGAATGCATTGTTGGCTATTGCTACAAATATACCTGTGCTTTCTATTAATAACAGCCATTTTTGATTTGATCTTTGTTATTAAAAATAAAAACAGATGCCAAAAATGCAATGACGGTAGAACAGACAGAATCAAACAGACCTAGTGCATTACTTTTTTCATTTTCCATCTAAACAAAAGCATGTATGAAAAACGAGTAATCAGTGTGTTTAATAAAAACCAATTGATTATTAAACCTACAAAAGGAGTTGAATCAAGATCAGAATTGCAATAGTTGGGTGAACTAACCCTTTCACTTCATCATAACACGGAAAGCAAAGCCATTGAGTGACTTTATAAGCATTTGTGTGTGCTTTTGTTCAGAGTTGAGCTCAACTATAGAAATCCAATGCCTTGCAAGGTTTTCATGAGATGAAGCTCTTTGAAAATGCTGTTGAAGGAAAATATTAGCCAGACTTTCTGTTCCATTCATTACAAGCAAATAACAGCATTGACAAAAAGCCTATAGAAATCAAGCTAATTAACTGACGAAGTTTAAAGATAAGAAACATCATTTTGTGCATGCTTTTTCTTAAAAAATGTATTAGCAGTATTTCATTACAGTTAGCAACATAATACATATTATAAATTGTATAAATGTTCTTTTAAAATAAAATATTTATGCATATATATATATTTATACATGCAAAATAAAAAACTATATATTGAATATATTTTTCTGTCTATATATAAATCTAAATATATTCTAGTTTTTAGGATTTTTTTTACACAAAAAAAGTAAATAATCTAAAGGTGCATTACATTTATTTTTGTATTTAAGAAATCATTAATTTAAAAACGAATGAAATATATAAAATCGTAAATGAGTGTTTTTTCCTTCACATCATGTTAATGCCGTTTCGTCCAGAATCATTAAAGCTCTTGTCATATTGAGTATTCTCTGTACAGTTCATTAGTGGCCTTGTGTGACTGGCTGCTCGGAAACATGTCAACAAAATGAGCGTTTGATCAAAGCAGCGGCTCTGGTGTTGCTCTTTAATATCCGCTGGAGATGAGTTAGGACTTCAGGAATATTCCTTGGGAAAGAAGAATGAGAGCTGACTCTGGATCTGGGAATTGTTTACGCCTGAAGCGTCTGGAAGTCTCCAAACATGACTCGAATCAATCAAACACTCTCCATCTGAGTTATTAAAACAGAAGCGCTTTGAGAAACACTGAGGGAATGTTTCAGCACAGCGTCAGTGCGCTGTTATGTGATTATGTGCAGTTAGAGATTATGTGCAACAGCAACACACCGTAAGAATAGTAAATGGAGAATAATTCCTGTCAATGTGTCCCTTTAGTAAAGTAAAGAGGTGATGACAAACACTGACCATAGTGGTTTCTGTCACTGAGCCGAAGCTGTTGATGAAGATATTGCACGTGACGTTCACAGGAGGACCTGCAGACAACAGAACAACATCATGATGGTAAACACCAGTGAATTCAGCCTAAATTCACCATTCAGATGACATGCAGTGTCAGATTTAGTCTCTTCTGCTCAGCAAGGCTGCGTTCATTTGATTAAAAATATAGTAAAAAATATTTTACAATTATTATTGGAATTTAAAATAACTGTTTTCTGTGTGAATCTCTGTTAAAGTGTAATTTATTTCTGTGATGTGCAGCTGAATTTTCAGCATCATTCCTCCAGTCTTGATATGTCAATATGATGATTTACTGCTCATGAAACATTTCTGATTATTATCAGTGTTGAACACAGTTGTGCTGCACGATATTTCTGTGGCAACTGTGATGCATTTAATTTTTCAGGATTCACAGATGAATAGAAAGTTCAAAAGAACCGCATTTATTTAAAATAGAAATATTAGAAATGTATTTTCTGCTGTGTATTTTTACTATTGTATATATATGTTTCTTTTTTTTTCTTTTTTTTTTTTTAATCATATTTTGAATTAGTTTTTATTTATATAACCTATTATGTTTTTTTAGGATTTATGTTATTTTTTAATTTTATTTATTTATAATTTTTTCTTCTATATTTCAGTTTTAGATCTAGTTTGATTTATTTCCAATTTATCATTTAAGTGCCTTAATTTCATTTAGTTGCCTAGGTAACATTTAATTTAATATTCTATTTCTACATTATTTCAATCAGCAAAAATGTTTTAATCATATTTTAAATGAAAAATAGTAACCCCTGCTTTACTGTAACTTTTGATCAATTTAATGCATCCTTGCATAATCATGTAACTGAAATAATGTACATTAACTGCCTTTTGACAATATTTGAGTAACTGTAATATTTATTATATTAATGAATAGGAACTAATTATATATTATTTAACATAATATTTTATTTCAGCTTTTTTTCAATTTGCAAAAAAATAATAATACATTTAGTTAACAATTAAAAACTGCTTTACGGACACTTTTGATCGATTGAATGCATCATCATACAGTATTGTAATTCAGTGTTTATTGATTGCCTTTTAACAATATTTGATTCCATATAATAACAATCCTTATCATCCTTGTATACACTTCAGTTTCTTGATTTCTGTTCTATCCTTCATAAGTAGCCTAATGCACTTCAGTTAAATCACTGTAAATATTTTAACATGTATGTGTTTGCTCTGAAATGCTTCATGCAGATTGAAAATATTTAACGCGAAAAGTAAAGCATTGTAAGGTATTGTGAATCTGTGCCCCGCAGCATGGTTTTTGGAGCAGATTGTAGCCTGTCATGCATGTTAAGAATCATGAAAGGAGTTTATTAAGGTTCTCTAGGTGCAGCTTTCTAAAAATAATCCATTAGATGCGCCTCGGAGGGATTCTGAACCTCGTGAATGTTTTCTAACAAGATTGTGTTTTAATCACTCCTGGGCACAAACACACATCCACGCCAAACTGAGCTGAATCAAAGCTGGCGCTCGTCTGCTGCTGAGCCAAGGAGAAACAGACAGACGCTTTCAGCTTTAAGAGCGGCCTTCAGAAACAAATCAAGAACGAGACTGTTCAATAATAGAGCAGATGAACGCAGACGAATCGCTCTGCTCTCTGTTCATTTCTCCATCCACCTTTCACTTCCAAGATACTCTACAGTTGCTCTTATAGAAACCTTCTTAATACTGAGTGAGAAACGAATATAGTGAGTATATAGTATACCAGTGTTATTTAGTATCAAGATACTGTTTTAGATATTTAAAAGTAATATATAATACAACTTTTAGTTTTTTACTTGCACTTCAAAATGAAATAAAAAATGTTGCCAGCTGAAAGTATTTATTTTTTTACTTTCAGTTAACAAGGGATGAAATTGTATTTTGTCAATTATTGTCTAAAATCAACAAATAGATAATAAATTCTGCATAAAGAAAATGAAGCCTATAAAAAGATTTCGTTTTTCGGTTAATTTTAATTATGCATATCCAACAATTACTCATACTAAATTCTTACTGCTTTAATTAAAACAAAAACTAACAATTAACTATATTTTTCTTTTTTGCATTGTAAATTTAATGTAATCAATTATACACATTACATCCTAAATTTTTATTGCTGTAATTGGGGGGAAAAAACAACAACAGAGAAATAATACATAATATTGTGCAATTAAGAAAATATAGCATATACTGAGATCTGCATTGTGACATTAATCAATTATGCAGATTTCAATTAAAAACACTGTAATACATTTATAGTACATTACACTATAAAGTTAAAAACACTGTCTGATGAGAATGAAAAGAAACAACATTATTAACATGAACGAACAATAAACAATACTTCTACAACCTTAACTAATCTAAGCTAATATTAGAACTATCATAAACAATGAACAACCGTATTTGACTATTAAAAACTAACTAATAATAACTAATGCATTAACTAATTTAAACAAATGAGTTACTGGATAATTTTTTTAAGACGATTTATATATTTTGATCATTTCTGCATGAATAATTTCTTTTTTTTTTTTTTTTATATTGGGGTGAGATGTGAGTGTGAAGCTGAAGGTTGGCTGAACATGTTTCACTGAGCCGTGTTCCCCAGAGCACCAGAAGATAACTGACTGAATATGTTTGTGTTCCAGGTCATTAAGCAGACGCTCGTCCAGAGGAACGGCCAGCACTCGCCCGAAAGACAAAGTCAGGTCAAGGGCAAACACTTACTGGACAACAGGTCTGAAAGCAACATTTTAATGTTGTTAACTTATTATGCTGTTGATTTATGCTGTTGCGTGTTAAAATGCATTAAATGCACCACCAGGACTGTGTTTCCCAAAAGCACCATAAGCCTGAGTTGGTTTCAGTTGGTTTCACGATGTACTTCTGCTTCCGATGCTTTAGCGGAACGCAGCCCAGACCTCTATGTCATCCTACATTGATGCAGCTGATGAAGCATATTAGAATGCAGTTATATGAACCTAAAATTCAACATATGAGTGCAAAAAAATCACACTATATGGGTTTTTGTCAGCAGAACTGTTGAGCACCTCTAATGAATCCACATTTTTTAATGAATCAAGTTAGTCAGTGATTCAGTGATTGATTCATAAGGACAGTCACTTGCTAAGTTTCTGAATGAATCAGCTGTTTGAATGAATCAAGCGTGACAATGGTTCAGTGTCTCCTTCATAAGGACAGTCACTTGCTTCATTTCTGAATGAAGCAGCTGTTTTAATGAATCAAGCGAGACAATGATTCAGTGTCTCCTTCATAAGGATAGTCACTTCATTTCTGAATGAATCAGCTGTTTTAATGAATCAAGCGAGACAATGATTCACTGTCTCCTTCATAAGGACAGTCGCTTGCTTCGTTTCTGAATAAATCCGCTGTTTGAATGAATCAAGCGCGACAATGATTCAGTGTCTGCTTCATAAGGACAGTCACTTGCTTCGTATTTCAATGAATCAGATGTTTGAATGAATCAAGCGAGACAATGATTCAGTGTCTCCCTCATAAGGACAGTCTCTTGCTTCGTTTCTGAATGAATCAGCTGTTTGAATGAAACAAGCGAGACGATTCAGTGTCTGCTTCATAAGGACAGTCACTTACTTCGTATTTGAATGAATCAGATGTTTGAATGAATCAAGCGAGACAATGATTCAGTGTCTCCTTCATAAGGACATTCGCTTGCTTTGTTTATGAATGAATCAGCTGTTTGAATGAATCAAGCGAGACAATGATTCAGTGTCTCCTTCATAAGGATAGTCACTTCATTTCTGAATGAATCAGCTGTTTTAATGAATCAAGCGAGACAATGATTCACTGTCTCCTTCATAAGGACAGTCGCTTGCTTCGTTTCTGAATAAATCCGCTGTTTGAATGAATCAAGCGCGACAATGATTCAGTGTCTGCTTCATAAGGACAGTCACTTGCTTCGTATTTCAATGAATCAGATGTTTGAATGAATCAAGCGAGACAATGATTCAGTGTCTCCCTCATAAGGACAGTCTCTTGCTTCGTTTCTGAATGAATCAGCTGTTTGAATGAAACAAGCGAGACGATTCAGTGTCTGCTTCATAAGGACAGTCACTTACTTCGTATTTGAATGAATCAGATGTTTGAATGAATCAAGCGAGACAATGATTCAGTGTCTCCTTCATAAGGACATTCGCTTGCTTTGTTTATGAATGAATCAGCTGTTTGAATGAATCAAGCGAGACAATGATTCAGTGACTCCTTCATAAGGATAGTCACTTCATTTCTGAATGAATCAGCTGTTTGAATGAATCAAGCATGACAATGATTCAGTGACTCCTTTATAAGGACAGTCACTTGCTTCGTTTCTGAATGAAGCAGCTGTTTTAATGAATCAAGCGAGACAATGATTCAGTGTCTCCTTCATAAGGATAGTCACTTCATTTCTGAATGAATCAGCTGTTTTAATGAATCAAGCGAGACAATGATTCACTGTCTCCTTCATAAGGACAGTCGCTTGCTTCGTTTCTGAATGAATCAGCTGTTTGAATGAATCAAGCGAGACAATGATTCAGTGTCTCCTTCATAAGGATAGTCACTTCATTTCTGAACGAATCAGCTGTTTTAATGAATCAAGCGAGACAATGATTCAGTGTCTCCTTCATAAGGACAGTCTCTTGCTTCGTTTCTGAATGAATCAGCTGTTTGAATGAATCAAGCGCGACAATGATTCAGTGTCTGCTTCATAAGGAAAGTCACTTGCTTCATATTTGAATGAATCAGATGTTTGAATAAATCAAGCGAGACAATGATTCAGTGTCTCCTTCATAAGGACAGTCTCTTGCTTCGTTTCTGAATGAATCAGCTGTTTGAATGAATCAAGCGAGACGATTCAGTGTCTGCTTCATAAGGACAGTCGCTTGCTTCGTTTCTGAATGAATCAGCTGTTTGAATGAATCAAGCGAGACAATGATTCAGTGTCTCCTTCATAAGGATAGTCACTTCATTTCTGAATGAATCAGCTGTTTTAATGAATCAAGCGAGACAATGATTCAGTGTCTCCTTCATAAGGACAGTCGCTTGCTTCGTTTCTGAATGAATCAGCTGTTTGAATGAATCAAGCGCGACAATGATTCAGTGTCTGCTTCATAAGGAAAGTCACTTGCTTCGTATTTGAATGAATCAGATGTTTGAATAAATCAAGCGAGACAATGATTCAATGTCTCCTTCATAAGGACAGTCTCTTGCTTCGTTTCTGAATGAATCAGCTGTTTGAATGAATCAAGCGAGACGATTCAGTGTCTGCTTCATAAGGACAGTCGCTTGCTTCGTTTCTGAATGAATCAGCTGTTTGAATGAATCAAGCGAGACAATAATTCAGTGTCTGATTTCATATTTTATTCCCATTAATGTCCATTTGAAGCCCATTAACCTCATAACATTATTTATGCAATTCTAATTGCAATGTAAATGCACCTAAATGCCACTTCAGATGCAGTTTCTGAAAACAATGACATGTCCACATTGGTTTATCTGTAATAACTGGTTTATGTGTACACAAATCGATGTGTGATTAATTTGTAATTGATTCAATGAATTAATAGGTGCATCATGTTATTATTATCATTAGTATATGTTATTACACTTGCAGCATTGTTTGTAAAAATAAATCTGAATCTGAATCATTATGATAAAGCTGCATCAGAATGTTTGATTGCTTGTAATCGCATGCATGAGAACAGCAGTGAAGTGAAGTTTATTTTCAGTGGTTTCATGCCTTTAAAGTTGGGTCTTATCCGTGCGTCGTAACCTGACGTTCTACCCATCAGTTTGTCCAGGAAATCAGAGGGAGACATCGCAGATGAAGATTCACGTCCTGTTATTCTCTCGTACTCTTTTCCTGCCGTTATCCTGAGACACAAAGACACATCATAAACCATTCACTTATTCTGGAAACTTACTCTTAACATTCTTTATGGTTATAATTTTTATAGGCATAAACTAATGTTCATGGAATGTTAACACAACTGTTTTTGGTAATGTTATAAAATAAGAAACCGCTTAGCAAATTAACATCATCAATAGAATTAAGTAGAATTACATGCATTTATTTTATATCAATGCACTTGAGGCTCTTTGTCCTAGAGAATAAATTGAGGTAATAGAGCGGGGCAAGTTGTCACACTTTTACTCCACTGAGTACCGTGCAGCTTGTTTTTTTAATTTTTGAATGTCAATTTCAATATAGACACAAAACAATATAAACTACAATCAAGTTATTTAACACGTTACCTTTGGTCAGAAAATGAGATCGTTTAACACTATTTGACCCTCATAGCGGGGCATGTTGTCACACTATTGACACAAATAAAATAAACAGCAAAAATGTCATATCATAATTAATGGAATATGTGACAGTTTCAGTTCATTACGTTTACGATCACCCGTTTTTATAGTGGTTTTTTTCTTCATGTAAGTCAGTGTGGTTTTATCTGTTACACAAATATGACTCTAGATGATACAGAATTCACACAAATATTCTAATTAAAATGTGTTTTGAAGTAGATATTTGAAATCAAAAGAGCAATGCTAATTGTGTACTAAAAACCTCAGTGACTGATATATTCAGCTTCCTCTACTCATAGAATTACACAAATAGAATGGAATCTTCATTGATCCGCACGAATTCGAATTCGAATTGACGTTCTGTTTTTAATCCGAGCATTCTTTTATTGTCATGGCAACGCGCGCTAGGATCGCTCTTCGCGCTTCTGCGCTTTATAAACGTCCTTGTGTTACTAATGTCGAGCTGTTTAGAAGCCCTAAACAGTTGATGCTTTAACAGCTGAAGAAGTGAAGCACGTACCTGAAGTTGTGCATTTCTATCAAGCACGCGAGTAAAGTTGTGAGGAGTTTTACAGAAGGGCGAGTCATTCCTCTGGCTTCGCTCGCGCTCCCTCATGGGCTCAGAACGAACGCCAGTCGCGTTTTCTTCCGAGCTAAAACACAGCCGGAGGATTCCGCAGGTGAAGTCACTTCAGCCCACAATCTCATGGTTCATCTGTGTGAAGGAAACGACACCGACACACCGCGGATCCGCTAGTGCGCGTCCCCAAAGCGTCTAAAACCATTGTGCGCTCGAATCAGACGCAGCGGGAACGGAACGAGCGATCAGAAATGAGGGATGCAGTCTGTCTGTCGCTGAATGATGTTTCTTCAGCGCTGAAGAAGCTCTTCTGATGACTGACGCTGATGGAGCGCCGGGTTCAGCACTTGGACAGCTCCAAGCCTCTCTGTGCGCATGCGCAGCACATCCGAAGCGACGGATCGCGAACGGATTCTTAACCTAAAATGTTGATTAGGGAGTTTTTAAGAATTAACCACCGAATTAAGTCTCGGTTCAGTTAAGGCTTGTACCCTCCAACCCTGAAGTAACTCAAAACAATATGTTTGTTTTAAAAGTTTAAGCATATTCTTCCATGTATGGTAGCGCTTTGAAATAACATTTCGACATAACCAAAAATATTACATTACATCAAAATGTGCGCAGAACAGATGCTCGCGAAATTATTTCGCGTTCATGATGCGGTAACCATGGCAACGGAGCGATTTCTGTTTTGAATTTTTTTTTTTTATACAAATATGTTCTTTAATTAGGGCCCGAGCACCGATGGTGTGAGGACCCTCTTGGAATTGCTCCGTTTATTATTATTATTATTATTATTATTATTAGGGCCCGAGCACCGATGGTGTGAGGACCCTCTTGGAATTGCTCCATTTATTATTAGGGCCCGAGCACCGATGGTGTGAGGACCCTCTTGGAATTGCTCCGTTTATTATTATTATTATTATTATTATTATTATTATTATTATTATTATTATTATTATTATTATTATTCTCTAAGATGAATCGCATTTTTGAGAGCCTAAACATGCTCGAAAAGTCATGAAACTTTGCACACACCTCAGAACTGGCGAAAATTTACGTCTGATATGGGTTTCAGAAGTGGGTGTGGCAAAATGGCTCGACAGCGCCACCTATACACATTCAACGGTGTGCGCCTCGAGCTACGTTTCACGTACATGTATGAAAATTGGTATACACATGTATCTCTCCAATACCTACAAAAAAGTCTCTTGGAGCAAAATCCGAAACCCAACAGGAAGTCGGTTATTTTTAATTTTATGAGCAAATTTTGTGTCATTTTTGTCATTTCCATGCGTCGTATTTTAACGAACTCCTCCTAGAGATTAATTCAGATCAACACCAAAGTTGGTATGCCTAATCTCAAGGCCTTTGCGATGTTAAATTGCGAAGATTTTGAGTTTTCGTTAAAGGGCATGTCCGTGGCGGCCTGGCGAATTTCGATGATTCGCCATGAAAAATGAAGTTGCTATAACTCAGACATACAATGTCCAATGTGTCCAAAACTTCACATGTTTAATAAGACTCCTGACCTGAACAGATTGACATGCCCATATTCAGTTATAGTCATAGCGCCACCTATAGGCAACAGGAAGTGACATATTTTACACTGCGACTAACTACTCCTAGAAATTTTATGACATCAATGTCTTTTTTGTGGTCAGTCTAATCTAAAGGCCTGTGCGATGTTAAATTGTGAAGATCTTGAGTTTTCGTTAAAAGGCGTGTCCATGGCGCCATGACGAAGTTCGATGTCTCGCCAAGGGAATAAAATATGTTATAACTCAGGCATAAAATGTCCGATCTTCCCCAAACTTCACATGTGTGATAAGAGTCCTGGCCTGAACACATCTGTAGGCCAATATTCCATCGTGTGTGGCAAAATGGCTCAATAGCGCCACCTATACACTTTCAACATAGCGCGCCTCGAGCTCCGTTTCAAGTACATGTACAAAAATCGGTACACACATGTAACACACCAGTACCTACAAAAAAGTCTCTTGGTATGAAATCCTAATCCCAACAGG
Organism: Carassius carassius; assembly: GCF_963082965.1. Classification (NCBI taxonomy): domain Eukaryota; kingdom Metazoa; phylum Chordata; class Actinopteri; order Cypriniformes; family Cyprinidae; genus Carassius; species Carassius carassius. Next base: position 31,654,843 of record NC_081773.1, on the reverse strand, counting down.
AAGTCGGTTATTTTGAAATTTCCCTGCAAAATTGGCGTTGTTTTTGCCATTTTCAGGGGTTGTACTTTAACGAACTCCTCCTAGAGATTTATTCAGATGAACACCAAACTTGGTCAGTGTAATCTAAAGCCATTTGCGATGTTAAATTGCGAAGGACTTGAGGTTTCGTTAAAGGGCGTGTCCATGGTGGCCTGACAAATTTCGATGTTTCGCCATGAAAAAGGAAGTTGCTGTAACTCAGACATACAATTTCCAATCTGCCCCAAACTTCACATGTTGGACAAGATTTTTGACCTGAACAGATCTACATGCCAATATTCAGTTATAGTCATAGCGCCACCTATTGGCAACAGGAAGTGAAATATTTTACACTGCGACAAACTACTCCTAGAAATTTTATGACATCAATGTTATTTTTGTGGTCAGTCTAATCTAAAGACCTGTGTGATGTTTAGTTGTGAAGATCTTGAGTTTTCGTTAAAAGGCGTGTCCATGGCAAAAATGACAAAATTTGATGTCTCGCCACAGCAAGAGAAGTTGTTGTAACTCAGGCATAAAATGTTCAATCTTCCCCAGACTCAGTATGTTCGATAAGAGTCCTGGCCTGAACACATCTGAAGGCCAATATTCCATTATAATGATAGCGCCACCTGCTGGCAACAGAAAGATTGGCACATATATGGAATAAACATTGATATATTCCACTTATATTTATGAGTTTAAATGCATATTTCTCACCGTTCGCCTATTTACTAAAGCCACTCGCTGCCGGTGAGCCCGGGTGCGAGGGCCCGTTCATCGCTGCTTGCAGCTTTAATTATTATTATTATTATTATTATTATTATTATTATTATTATTATTATTATTATTATTATTATTATTATTATTATTATTCTTCTCTAAGATGAATCGCATTTTTGAGAGCCTAAACATGCTCGAAAAGTCATGAAACTTTGCACACACCTCAGAACCGGCGAAAATTTACGTCTGATATGGGTTTCAGAAGTGGGTGTGGCAAAATGGCTCGACAGCGCCACCTATACACGTTCAACGGTGTGCGCCTCGAGCTACGTTTCACGTACATGTATGAAAATTGGTATACACATGTATCTCTCCAATACCTACAAAAAAGTCTCTTGGAGCAAAATCCGAAACCCAACAGGAAGTCGGTTATTTTTAATTTTATGAGCAAATTTTGTGTCATTTTTGTCATTTCCATGCGTTGTATTTTAACGAACTCCTCCTAGAGATTAATTCAGATCAACACCAAAGTTGGTATGCCTAATCTAAAGGCCTTTGCGATGTTAAATTGCGAAGATTTTGAGTTTTCGTTAAAGGGCGTGTCCGTGGCGGCCTGGCGAATTTCGATGATTCGCCATGAAAAATGAAGTTGCTATAACTCAGACATACAATGTCCAATGTGTCCAAAACTTCACATGTTTAATAAGACTCCTGACCTGAACAGATTCACATGCCCATATTCAGTAATAGTCATAGCGCCACCTATAGGCAACAGGAAGTGACATATTTTACACTGCGACTAACTACTCCTAGAAATTTTATGACATCAATGTCTTTTTTGTGGTCAGTCTAATCTAAAGGCCTGTGCGATGTTAAATTGTGAAGATCTTGAGTTTTCGTTAAAAGGCGTGTCCATGGCGCCATGACGAAGTTCGATGTCTCGCCAAGGGAATAAAATATGTTATAACTCAGGCATAAAATGTCCGATCTTCCCCAAACTTCACATGTGTGATAAGGGTCCTGGCCTGAACACATCTGTAGGCCAATATTCCATTGGGTGTGGCAAAATGGCTCGATAGCGCCACCTATACACTTTCAACATAGCGCGCCTCGAGCTCCGTTTCAAGTACATGTACAAAAATCGGTACACACATGTAACACACCAGTACCTACAAAAAAGTATCTTGGTACGAAATCCTAATCCCAACAGGAAGTCGGTTATTTTGAAATTTCCCTGCAAAATTGGCGTTGTTTTTGCCATTTTCAGGGGTTGTACTTTAACGAACTCCTCCTAGAGATTTATTCGGATGAACACCAAACTTGGTCAGTGTAATCTAAAGCCATTTGCGATGTTAAATTGCGAATGACTTGAGGTTTCGTTAAAGGGCGTGTCCATGGCGGCCTGGCAAATTTCGATGTTTCGCCATGAAAAAGGAAGTTGCTATTACTCAGACATACAATGTCCAATCTGCCCCAAACTTCACATGTTGGATAAGACTCTTGACCTGAACAGATCTACATGCCAATATTCAGTTATAGTCATAGCGCCACCCATTGGCAACAGGAAGTGAAATATTTTACACTGCGACAAACTACTCCTAGAAATTTTATGAATTCAATGTTATTTTTGTGGTCAGTCTAATCTAAAGACCTGTGTGATGTTTAGTTGTGAAGATCTTGAGTTTTCGTTAAAAGGCGTGTCAATGGCGCCGTGACGAAGTTTGATGTGTCGCCATGGGAATAAAAGATGTTATAACTCAGGCATAAAATGTCCGATCTTGCCCAAACTTCACATGTGTGATAAGGGTCCTGGCCTGAACAGATCTGAAGGCCAATATTCCATTGGGTGTGGCAAAATGGCTCGATAGCGCCACCTATACATTTTCAACTGAGTGCATATACACTTTTAACAGAGTGCGCCTCAAGCTATGTTTCACGTACATGTACAAAAATCGGTACATACATGTAACACACCAATATCTACGAAAAAGTCTCTTGGTACAAAATCCGAATCCAAACAGGAAGTCAGTTATTTAGAATTTTCTCTGCAAAATTGGTGTTGTTTTTGGCATTTTCAGGGGTTGTACTTTAACGAACTCCTCCTAGAGATTTATTCAGATCAACATCAAACTTGGTCAGTTAAATCTAAAGGCCTTTGCGAAGGTAAATTGGGAAGATCTTGAGGTTTCGTTAAAGGGAGTGTCCATGGCGGCCTGACAAATTTCGATGTTTCGCCATGAAAAAGGAAGTTGCTGTAACTCAGACATGCAATGTCCAATCTGCCCCAAACTTTGAATGTTAGATAAGACTTCTGCCCTTAACAGATCTACATGCCCATATTCAATTATAGTCATAGCGCCACCTGCTGGCAACAGGAAGTGACATATTTTAAGCTGAGACAAACTACTCCTAGAGATTTTTTGACATTAATGTATTTTTGTGGTCAGTCTAATCTAAAGGCCTGTGTACTGTTAAATTGTGGCAATCTTGAGTTTTTGTTAAAGAGCGTGTCCATGGCAAAAATGACAAAATTTGATGTCTCGCCACAGCAAGAGAAGTTGTTGTAACTCAGGCATAAAATGTTTGATCTTCCCCAAACTTCACATGTTCGATAAGAGTGCAGCCCTGAACACATCTGAAGGCCAATTTTCCATTATAATGATAGCGCCACCTGCTGGCAACAGAAAGATTGGCACATATATGGAATAAACATTGATATATTCCACTTATATTTATGAGTTTAAATGCATATTTCTCACCGTTCACCTATTTACCAAAGCCACTCGCTGCCGGTGAGCCCGGGTGCGAGGGCCCGTTCATCGCTGCTTGCAGCTTTAATTATTATTATTATTCTTCTTCTCTAAGATGAATCGCATTTTTGAGAGCCTAAACATGCTCGAAAAGTCATGAAACTTTGCACACACCTCAGAACTGGCGAAATTTTACGTCTGATATGGGTTTCAGAAGTGGGTGTGGCAAAAAGGCTCGACAGCGCCACCTATACACGTTCAACGGTGTGCGCCTCGAGCTACGTTTCACGTACATGTATGAAAATTGGTATACACATGTATCTCTCCAATACCTACAAAAAAGTCTCTTGGAGCAAAATCCGAAACCCAACAGGAAGTCGGTTATTTTTAATTTTATGAGCAAATTTTGTGTCATTTTTGTCATTTCCATGCGTTGTATTTTAACGAACTCCTCCTAGAGATTAATTCAGATCAACACCAAAGTTGGTATGCCTAATCTAAAGGCCTTTGCGATGTTAAATTGCGAAGATTTTGAGTTTTCGTTAAAGGGCGTGTCCGTGGCGGCCTGGCGAATTTCGATGATTCGCCATGAAAAATGAAGTTGCTATAACTCACACATACAATGTCCAATGTGTCCAAAACTTCACATGTTTAATAAGACTCCTGACCTGAACAGATTGACATGCCCATATTCAGTTATAGTCATAGCGCCACCTATAGGCAACAGGAAGTGACATATTTTACACTTCGACAGACTACTCCTAGAAATTTTATGACATCAATGTCTTTTTTGTGGTCAGTCTAATCTAAAGGCCTGTGCGATGTTAAGTTGTGAAGATCTTGAGTTTTCGTTAAGGGGCGTGTCCATGGCGCCGTGACAAAATTCAAAGTCCCGCCATGGGAATAAAATATGTTATAACTCAGGCATAAAATGTCCGATCTTCCCCAAACTTCACATGTTTGATAAAAGTCCTGGCCTGAACACATCTGCAGGCCAATATTCCATCGGGTGTGGCAAAATGGCTCGATAGCGCCACCTATACACTTTCAACATAGCGCGCCTCGAGCTCCGTTTCACGTACATGTACAAAAATCGGTACACACGTAACACACCAATACCTACAAAAAAGTCTCTTGGTACGAAATCCGAAACCCAACAGAAAGTCGGTTATTTTTAATTTTATGAGCAAATTTTGTGTCATTTTTGTCATTTCCATGCGTTGTATTTTAACGAACTCCTCCTAGAGATTCATTCAGATCAACACCAAAGTTGGTATGCCTAATCTAAAGGCCTTTGCGATGTTAAATTGCGAAGATCTTGAGGTTTCGTTAAAGGGCGTGTCCATGGCGGCCTGACAAATTTCGATGTTTCGCCATTAAAAAGGAAGTTGCTGTAACTCAGACATACAATGTCCAATCTGCCCCAAACTTCACATGCTAGATAAGACTTCTGCCCTTAACAGATCTACATGCCCATATTCAGTTATAGTCATAGCGCCACCTATTGGCAACAGGAAGTGAAATATTTTACACTGCGACAAACTACTCCTAGAAATTTTATGACATCAATGTTATTTTTGTGGTCAGTCTAATCTAAAGACCTGTGTGATGTTTAGTTGTGAAGATCTTGAGTTTTTGTTAAAAGGCGTCTCCATGGCGCCGTGACGAAGTTCGATGTGTCGCCATGGGAATAAAAGATGTTATAACTCAGGCATAAAATGTCCGATCTTGCCCAAACTTCACATGTGTGATAAGGGTCCTGGCCTGAACAGATCTGAAAGCCAATATTCCATTGGGTGTGGCAAAATGGCTCGATAGGGCCACCTATACATTTTTAACTGAGTGCATATACACTTTCAACGGAGTGCGCCTCAAGCTATGTTTCACGTACATGTACAAAAATCGGTACACACATGTAACACACCAATACCTACAAAAAAGTCTCTTGGTACGAAATCCGAATCCCAACAGGAAGTCGGTTATTTAGAATTTTCTCTGCAAAATTGGAGTTGTTTTTGCCATTTTCAGGGGTTGTACTTTAACGAACTCCTCCTAGAGATTTATTCAGATCAACACCAAACTTGGTCAGTTAAATCTAAAGGCCTTTGCGATGTTAAATTGCGAAGATCTTGAGGTCTCGTTAAAGGGCGTGTCCATGGCGCCATGACAAAATTTGATGTCTCGCCACAGCAAGAGAAGTTGTTGTAACTCAGGCATAAAATGTTCGATCTTCCCCAGACTCCGCATGTTCGATAAGAGTCCTGGCCTGAACACATCTGAAGGCCAATATTCCATTATAATGATAGCGCCACCTGCTGGCAACAGAAAGATTGGCACATATATGGAATAAACATTGATATATTCCACTTATATTTATGAGTTTAAACGCATATTTCTCACCGTTCACCTATTTACTAGAGCCACACCCTGCCGGTGAGCCCGGGTGCGAGGGCCCGTTCATCGCTGCTTGCAGCTTTAATTTGTTATATTATTTAAACATCACAAATAGATCACAATAAAATTTGACAACCAAAAATGTAACATTACATTAAAATGTGCACAAGACAGACGCTCTGAACAGAATTCGGGTTTGCCAATGCGTTACCATAGCAACTGAGTGATCTCTGTTTTGGATCCAACGTGAAATCGAAGTACTGTAATTTTTTTATTATTATCATGAGCATCTTTTATTTAATAGTTTATATTAATTAAACGTCACAAATAGATCACAATAACATTTTGACAAAAGCAAAAATTTTACATTTCATCAAAATATGCACAAAACAGACGCTCGCGCAATGATTTCGCTTGCTGATGTGGTAACCATAGCAACTGAGCGATTTCTGTTTTGGATAGGAGGTAGCATTCCATTATTGTAATTTTTTATTATTATACACATATATTCTTTAATTTGTTATATTATTTAAACATCGCAAATAGATCACAATAACATTTTGACAACCAGAAATGTTAAAACAAAATGTGTGCAAAACAAACGCTTGCGAAAAGATTTCAGGTTTGCCAACGTGGTAACCATAGCAACTGAGCGATTTCTGTTTTGGATCCGACGTAAAATCGAAGTACTGTCTTTTTTTTAAATTATCATACGCATCTTTTATTTAATTGTTTATATTATTTAAACGTCACAACTAGATCACAATAACATTTCGACAAAACAAAAAATGTTACATTACATCAAAATGTGTGCAAAACAGATGCGGTAACCATAGCAACCGAGCGATTTCTGTTTTGGAACGGACGTAAAGTCAAAGTATTGTACGTTTTTTTTATTAACACACAAAGCACAAATAAATCGCAAAAAATTATATATACATATTGTTTTGTGTAAAAGTCTTGGTTGAAAAGTCTTAAAATTATTGAATCATTTGCACAAAAATTGGAACCACAAAAACATCCTCAAGCTTTTACAAATTAATAGAAAATATGATATACTCAAGGGTTATTTGGTATAGAGATACTATTGTATTTTTAATATTTTAATTAGTTTTTACATTTTAAACAAGTTAAAGTTTGAGTAATTGTGTTATGTTTTTGTCATTTCCATGTTTTTATTGTTTTTTTTATACTTATCAGAGTTTCTATATATATATATATATATATATATATATATATATATATATATATATATATATAAATGATATTATTTTTAGTTAATAACCCTGACTATATTCTCCTGCCACCCTATACAGAGGATAAGCTGTTGGAATGGAATGCTTGGATAAATTCTATATTTTCTGATGGTTAACCATTTTCAGGTTAAGTCATTAGCCATTGTTTATACATATATTTGTCTACAACCTCTGTTGTTAATTGTTTTTTATTTCCTAAAATATCTATCAAATTGAAAAGGAAATAAACAATAGGCTCACCAGCTCACACCTCTGGGGAATTTATCAGGAACCCAGGTTGCCTTGGAAACAGATTCACTTAGCACATGATTGCAAATGCTAAAAGGTTGAGCTTGTTGCTTTAGTGCAGGAGGAGAGTGACAGACAGGTCGCGTCTGTGTGACTGACAGCATCAATCACATTATCTAGAGCCCCAGACAGCGCTAGCAAAGGCTTTTCTTGTGTTTTGTCTCAATCCTTTTCTAGGAGCTGAGACCAAAGGTGTGTAGACATTCATTCCATCTGCTGGTTTTCCTATGATTCTGCCATGATAGTATATGAGAGAAAATATGAAATCTGGCTTAATACTAAGACCATTTCAATTTATACTCTTGCTGATTTGAAGCTTCTAGCGCCACGCACCAGCAATTGTGTTTTCTGCCTTCATTTGCTTATCCAACTTTGACTATTTTGAATGTTATTAAAATTGCCATTTAAATTTCAAATGACGCTTTATTTATTTAGCAGTGAACAATGCATTTAAAAAAGCAATTGTATCAAAACAAATAGGCCTACAATAATAATTCAACAAAAATATTATATAATTTTCACATTTCTATAACTGATTAAAATACTGTGTGGATGAATAATTAAAAGGATAGTAGGCTTTACAGTAATTTACAGTTTATTGGCTTTTTCATTTCTTATTTCTGTTAAGGTGTACAAGTAGTGAGCTATTTCCTATTAGTTTTTTTTTCATTGCCCATTTATAGTTGTTGTCTATAAAGAATTTTCCATTTGAGTACATTTATAATAAACCATATTATTATCATCATAAAACAATCTGGTGTGATTGGCCACAAAATTACTATTTATTTATATTTTTACAAATTATTTTTTTTTGTTCTTTTTTCTGACAATGAATTGTGACTGGATGAGCTGTGTTGCCTTGTCTTACTGTTAAAAGGAACTACATTCCTTGGTGAAAGAATTGATTAACTTATGTCTCATCGTTCATCATTTCGCAGTTTTATAAAAGCAATAAGCCACTCAAGGCTGTTTATTTGTGTTGTGCAGAAGAACAGCCCTCACCAATGCTGAAATCCCATAAAGCACTGCCTTATTGGCTTTTTGCTTCATTAAATTACATTAGATATGAATTATTTTGCCTCTGAGCGTATGAAAAATTAACAGCAACTGTTGCACAAACCATTTTGGAGATTAAAGCCAGATGCAAAGGCAATGACAGACAGAAGAAGCACAAAACACTGATTTATTATTAAACCACTGCTATTTATGACATTTTATTCAGTTTCTATATATATATATATACTAGTAATCAAACACACACACACACACAAAAAAAACAAGCTGTCTCAAACTGACACTAGATTTCTTAGTGGTTCATTTTTACCCATTAACATGACACAATGCAAAAGATAAAGAGGCTGAAGATTTATTTTGTATATATAGCCTCCTGTTCTGTGTGATTTCTGTGGCTCTTCAGGCGATGAATAATATCAGTTTGATCCACAATATGACAGGTCACTGTCACTGACGCTGTCGAAACTCATTTCCTTCAACACTTTCAAATCAAACACGGCCTGACCTACAAAACAGACTGACAATGAGCGACAAGAAAACCCACTGAATTACTTCTATGATCTCGTACCTCGTAATTTGTGTCTGTCAGTGTCAAAGCAGCGAACAGATCTCTGTTCGAAAGCATCCATTCATGCAAAAATGAAAATTGGCTGTCTTTTCTCCAAGGCAGCAGTCCATTTGTGGGTGAACTATAGTGCTTTTAGACATTATTGTGGTTGACTGAAACTCAAAAGCTTATGAAATATAAAACTAATGCAAGCGAGGTCTCTCTTTACGAGACGAGTGCGATTGGGCCGGCCAAAGGTGCGATCATCAGACTGGTCATTAAATCCTGTGAGCGATGACCTTTGGTCTGGTTGGAAGGCTAATTATATAAGAGACGCCTGGTTTAATAAAGCTGTGGTCAGAGAGTGGCCTTTTTATATATTCTTATATAATACAGTCATTAAATCTGAACTGGATGCTGTCATAATATCATAGTTTAAAGCTGTAATGAATGAAAAATCAATGAAGGTCTCTGTATATGTCAGCTTCGTGTTTCTTATGTGACACATTATCCTTCAATCAGACGGCTGCGGAGAGAAAGGAACCATTCCTGCTTTAAATAAAGCTCCAGACCAGTCATTTATCCATTAGAGAAAAGCATCGATGTTTCTCAGAAATCACTGGCACTTCTGTTCGGTAAATCTGACTGAATGTTATGCTTCAGTGTCTTTAGTAAATGGTTTACTGTTAGGATGAACTGTAAATGTGGTGTTCCCCTTTTAAATGATTTTTCAGGATGTTCAAGCAGAGCCGGCGTTGTGTGAAAGCTCGACACATGTGAAGGCGTGAAACAGGCCTCAAGCTACAGCTGGGTTATTTTACAGTATAGGTGTCAGAGAAAAGGTCTTAGATGCACGTGGAAAATGTTAAACATGGTAAATATACAGAGCTGACACTTGTGCATTACCAGTATTTTTTCATCGGGAAAGAAAATGTTCCTCTGTGTTGTTATCGTTACAATTAGCGCTATTTTTAAACGTTATTGTCGTTGGTGTGATCAGGCCTTAAAGGATCAGTTCTTTCAAGACTGAAAATACTCACTCTCAGATCATCCAAGATGTAGATGAGTTTGTTTCTTCATCAGATTTGGAGAAATGTAGCACTGCATCAGTGTCTCAGCAGTGAATGGGTGCCGTCAGAATGAGAGTCCAAACAGCTGATAAAATCGTCTTAATGCTGGATGTGTTTCATCTTTCGTCTTCTCCAGATGTTAACTGATGGACTGGAGTGCTGTGGATTATTGTGATGTTTTTATCAGACTCTCATTCTGACGGCACCCATTCACTGCAGAGCAGCCATTGATGAGACACTGATGCAATGCTACATTTCTCCAAATCTTCACAGCTAACATCAGAAGGTGAAACATCATCTCAGAGCTCCAGTGCAGGGTTTGTGTTATTGAATGTTTAGTAATGCAGTGATGTGTTTTGCTCAATAATTGAAGGCATGGTTTCAGTCCGAACGGTTGCACGTTCAAAAATATATTCTTCTTCAAGCTTCATCTGCTACAGGAAGCACTATAAGTGAAGTCTCATCCTTTATTTATAGAGGGATAAAACAGCACTCTATGCCATCTAAACTCCAGTGTCCATGATGACAGTGTTTCATCAAGACACCCAGCTCAGACTCACATATCTGGCCTTAAAGTTTCCTGAAGAGTCACTAGTTTCACTCGCTTCAGAGTAAACGGGAAAGGAGTGACTCTTTGGGAAATTTGATAAAGTTGGTCAATTTGATTCATTCCTGCAAGTCCTTTAAAAATCTGATTCAGCAGTTCATTCAGAGCATTGGAAGGTTTTCAACTGGTGCATATGCTGAAGAAAATGATTAAATATGATTCTTTGTGTTCATTTGGTGTAAAACGGTTTGGAAAGCTTGATTATTTGACCTAGACTTTAACCATATTTTGCTTCTTACATTAAACACATTGAATCTGCTCGATTATAATGACTGATGATTCAAATGATGCTTCTGATTCAAAACTAAATCACCCTTTTAAGACATTTCGGAGTAAATACCTGCATACTAATGAGTGTGTGTGTGTGTGTGTGTATTTAATGCATGAAATAAAAATCGACTAAAGTAAAAAATTTATTTATCAGCTTGTTGCCAAAGATGCATTTTTTATGTTATATTTTACTATATGTTCTAGTTTAATTTAACGTATTAGACTAACTCTCTCTCTCTCTCTCTTTCTCTCTCTCTCTCTCTCTCTCTCTCTTTCTCTCTCTCCCTCTCTCTCTCTCTCTCTCTCTCTCTTTCTCTCTCTCTCTCTCTCTCTATATATATATATATATATAGCTAAAAAAACTATAGCCTATACTAAAGTGAAAACAGAAACTCTAACAAAATCTATCTCAAAATTACTAACAAAAACTATATGGTGTATCAATGCCACTAAAATGACAACGTGTGAATAATAATCTTATTTCTGGTTATGGAAGCATCTGCTGAAAACATTTATGTGAAGCATGTGCAGATCACAGATGTTCATTTTATCAATGTTTTGAAGACTGAATCTGATGAATTAGCCCGAGTTCAATTAAAGTCAACATGAAATAACATTTCTGCATTTTATTGAGCTAATAACACTGATGTAGCCTACACTATCTCTGTTCTTTATCAGCACTGATGGCTCCATGAAGAACCTTTCCATTCCTCAAACAGTTCTCTACCGTGAAAAGTGTTGTTACGGTTATTAAAACACTCTTCACTTCGAATAGTTCTTTGGAAGGCATCGCTGTGAAAGCTCTTATTTGAAGGAGTGTGTGTCAGAATGAATCAGGAGAGTCGATGAGATAAATGTGCTGTAACAGTGAAGTATTTCTCAGTTTATCTGACAGATAGCTGTGTTCAATCCGTCACGCGGACGAGAAGCAGCTCTGTTGTTGTGCTTGTGAAGGTGTGTCTGTTCACCTCCGTCACATTCACATCCCACTCCAAACAATCACTGTCATGCGTTGGGCAGGTTTTCTTATTTCATCGGACACATCTTCATCTCGACTGGGTCATGGCAATAGAAACGGTGCAGCTATTAGACTGATGGCCGATCTAAAGATGCTGCTGTTACTCAGTCTGACAGCGACTCGACTCCTGTAACCGAACTGATGGAGACGCCACTGACAGCTCAGGGAAGACGGCCATTGGCCAAAGACTAACCCACTGCAAAATATCTCACAAAAACATTTAATAAAGCATCAGTGAAGATAATCCATGCAGACAAAGTACCAGCACAGAAACTGCAGCTGCGCACCACACGTCTTTGGCATGTCACTCGGGGTTAGAGACGCACTTCTGCACGCTTTATTTACTCTGTTTCTGTGTGATTTATACACTGATTCAAATGCACATCACAGCAAAATGATCAAATCATAGAACCAAATGAAATCTTGAACCATTAGGTGTATTGTGGTGCAAACTAAAATAAAATAAAATAAAATAATTATTATGGCTATCAAAAGAGTCAATTATTAAAAAAACGTTTTTTTAAGGCTTAATAAATTCAGTGCCTTTTTAGTAAGTTTTTAGTCTGTGTGATGAACACAACAGAATGAACAGTAAACAAATACTATAAAAATATGTGTTTGATTATAAATGTATTTTATATGTTTTACTTATACATTACAAAAGTGTAATTAAGATAAAATCTTCCACTATTAGGTGCAAATTAGCTGTTGTGTTGTGGCGCAAACCCATATAAAATAAAATAAAATAAAATAAAATAAAATAAAATAAAATAAAATAAAATAATGGACTTTAAAATAAAAATAATTACGGCTATCAAAAGATTAAATTAATTAAAAAAAAATTAGTTTAGTAAAAAGTTTTAGGTGCAGTCTGTTGTGTTGTGGCTCAATCCCATAAATTAAATTATTAAATTAAATTAAATTAAATTAAATTAAATTAAATTAAATTAAATTAAATTAAATTAAATTAAATTAAATTAAATTAAATTACATTAAATTACATTACATTACATTACATTAAATGATGATGGCTGTTAAAAGATTCAATTAATTACAAAATATTAAACTTTAACACTTAGGCTTCATGCATTCAATATAATGTGATTTTAATACATTTCATCAGTTTGTAGTGGTATTAACTTAACAAAGAAACTCCGCAGCAGAGCGGGATTTTAGTCCCTTCAAATGTTTCAGCCAAATCAAACTAATATCAAACTACGTGCAGTTATGAAACAACAGGTTCTGTTTTTCTCAAACGGGGACAAAACTGTTGTTCCAAACCATCATCTCGGAGACTGAAATCCTCAAAGCACCTCAGGTTTTCTTTAACCAGCAGCAGTAATGAAGCCGGACAGGCGCTGGACTGTGTGTCTGCTTCACAGAGAGTCATTACGAGGGCAGATCGATGTCACGGATACACGCCACGCTTCAGCGGCCCTCGGGGAATCACACCATTTCCAGGTGAGATCACAGACCTCACGATCACCTCGTGTGCTCAGACGCGTTTCTGATCAATACAGAGCCGACAAAAAGAGTTCATTTGATGCTCGATGAGTTAAAGCAACAGTTCACCTAACAATTATATTTGCTGAAAATGTGAAACCCTTATATCCATTCAAGATAAGGACGAGTTTGTTTCTTCATCAGATTTGGAGAAATGTAGCATTGCATCAGTGACTCATCAATGGATGCTCTGCAGTGAATGGGTGCCGTCAGAATGAGAGTCTGATAAAAACATCACAATAATCCACAGCACTCCAGTCCATCAGTTAACATCTGGAGAAGACAAAAGATGAAACACATCCAGCATTAATATTTTTTAAACTAAAATATGAATCTCATTCTGACGGCACCCATTCACTGCAGAGCATCCATTGATGAGACACTGATGCAATGCATAATTTCTCCAAATCTGATGAAGAAACAAACCCATCCTGCTCTTGGTGAACACATTTTCAGCAAATATTCGTTTTTAAAGCGAACCATTCCTCGTGTTGCTCAGAAAATCAATAAACAGCAAACAGGTTTAGTAGTTCATTTTAGAGTTGAACTGGATTTAACAAGCTTTAATGCGCTGATTGATGATATGATGTTCATTTGCATTTGTAGTTTTTGTCACAAATCCAATGCTTCTCAAATACAGTCTTTTAGTGTCACCAAGAACAATTTGTTTTCTGCTTATACAGCAGTGACGAGTCATAATAATACAGAATGATATTAATATCGCAATTAGGTGATTGAAGCCTGTAATTATAAGCATGATAAAGTAATATATGGGCATGCTGTGTTGTATTTTTCGCTCTGGATAAATGATCTATTATCTTCATTGCTGAGAGTGAGATGTTGGTGATGACTGGAAGACTCCCTGCAGTGAGAGTAATGAGAAAAATGACACAGAAAAAAACCCAAATGTAAGTGAGGCGTCCTCGTGGAGAACATCAGAGCCACTGAGTGGTGAAATCACATTTATTGGGCGCTTTATCAGGTGTGTTTATGTAATAACTGCTAGTAGTTACAGTATTATATCATGAAGCAATTCCAGCTTACATCACAACAATATGGTAATACATGTTTTTTTACTTTAAAATATGATTTAACATATTTGATTATTTGATCTTTTATTTTAGAATTTAATGAGCACAAACAAGATGAAGAGGAGCTCTGAGGAGAGAGAGAGATTCCTCAAAGATGAATGTCAGTATTGCTGAACTGTCCCTTTAAAGGTAAAGCATTTTTCATCATGAGTGCCTTCAAATGGACTTTAACATGTTAGAATTCTATGGTTATGGGTTATTAAAAAGTTTCTTTCTTGCAATTATGGTTTTAAACACTTTTTTGGGGGCAGGAAGAAGTATTCCATTTGAAAAAAAAGGAGAAAATGGACTTAATTTGAAGAAAGAAAGAAAGAAAGACAAGTTCAAAAAATGCATACTTCACCTTTACAATATGAGGTCCTTCAATTAAATAATTTAGGTCTGTTTTAATTTATGGGTTTTGTTGCCAAAAAGCATGTGAACCCATGCCCTATAGTTAAATAATTCACTGAATTTAATTTTTCAGTGCATATTATGCACTATATACGAACGGCCAAAAGTTTGGAATAATTGAGATTTTTAAATGTTTTCGAGTGTTTCCTGCTCAACAAAGCTGCATTTCTTTGATAAAAAAAAAAAAATTACAGTAAAGAAGTAATACTGTGATATATTATTACAATTTCAAAGAACTGTTCTCTATTGCAATATATTTTAACATTTTATGTATTTTTGTGATGCACAGCTGTATTTTCAGCATCATTCCTCCAGTCTTCAGTGTCACATGATCTTCAGAAATCATGAAAATATCCTGATTTATACTCGTCCTATATCTTGTGCATATATATGTATGTATTCCCCTGGTGGGACGCTCCTCATAATCCCTGGTTCTTGTTTAATTTCCTCTCCTGCTGGTTGCCTTGGCAACATAGCGAGCTTCTGAAAGCTTGAAGTATTGGAGATGGCATGAGACAAGCGGCTCTGTGTGCATCTCTCATACGCTGGCTCCCATCGCAGCAGAAGCACACACATCCCGCCGTATCTGTTCCTGCATCAGCCTCGTTCTGTCATCTGTTTCTGAGAGCAGCCATTAGATGGGAGCTGAATATTCACTGAGGTGAATTCTTCAGCAATTACAATAACAAAGACTCGGGTTCGAGAGCTCAGTGTTGGTGCTTTCAGCGGAGCACAAACAGGAGAAAACAAGGCCGTTTGAAGCTCTTGTCTTTACTACAGTTGCACGAACACAATGCTTTAACCCAGCTTTCAGAAGGTTTTGCTAACTCAAGTTCTAAAAACATGATTTCTGAATGCATTCTAAACATTCAGAAGGTTATTAAGCATTAAGAGCGTTTCTTCTTTGCCTTTCTTTGGAACATTCCAATTTATCATTTTGAGAACGTTACATTAGAGTGTTCTATCAACATTTAAAACAAACCATTTTTTTTTAAAGAAGGGTTGTTGTTTTTTTAGTATATGCAAACATTCTAACTGACATTATGAACCAATATGAACATGTTTCTGAATGTTTCTTAAACATTCAAAAAAAAACCTTTTTTATATATATTTTTATAATGCAAACATTAGTGGAACATTCCATTTGATAATTTTAAGAACATTATGTGCATGTGACCTTTAAATGTTCTCAGCATTTAAAACGCTCAAATTTAAAGAATGGTTTTCTTGGTAATTTGACCATTAGAGGAAAATTCCGCTTTACCATTTTGAAAGTATTCTGAGAAAGTTACATTGGAATATTCTCTCAACATATAAAAAAAATCTGTTTTATTGTTTTTTACATTTGTCTTGGTTTTGCAAATGTTCCATTGTTCCAAATGTTCCAAAATATTATATTTTATCATAAAAAACATTATGAAAATGTTACATTAGAATGCTCTCTCTCTCTCTCTCTAACTCTCTCTCTCTCTCTCTCTCTCTCTCTCTATATATATATATATATATATATATATATATATTTTGTGGTTCAATTTGTTCATTACGAAAAAATTTTTTTTTAAATGTTTCTTAAATGTTCAAAACATCCATTAAAAAAAAGCAATAAGGACATTTCTTTGTTACTGTTTGTGAATGTTAGTATATTCCATTTTTATAATTTTGAAAATGTTAAAAGAATTTTAGAATGTTCCCTCAACATTTAAAACATTTATTTATAAAATGTTCCATTTGATCATTGTGCAGCTGTTATGAAACGTTATTTTTTCAGTGTTTCTTAAACGCTTCATCTTAGTTATGTGTTCACATTAGTGGAACTTTCCATTATATAATTGTTTGTTTTACCATTATGAGAGCGTTACATTAGAACATCCTCTCAACATTTAAAACATGTATTTTTAAAAATATTTAAAGAATGCTTTGTCCTAACATTTGCATAACCTTTAAAAAATTGTTAGTGATTAGACAGTATTGCGTATTTTTGTTGTTAACCTGATTCCGAAGTAATCGGAGGAAAGTGTTGATTATGAGGAGGATGTGACATTTTATGGTTCATGTTACCCTACATAGGTCTGTCTCTGCCATCATCGCCGTGCCATTTTTAGAACCCCAGCAGGCTGTAAACAGTGTTACCATGGCAACGTCACCGAGACACACACTGATAAGCGAGCTGTACAGTGCTCCTGATGACAAATAGATCTTTAAAGCTGCTTGTGTCTTCAACACACCAGTAAACTCCTGCAGTCTTATTGCTCAGGCTCTCACACCCGAGTCTGTTTGTTCAGGAGAACTTTGCAGTTGGTGTGAACACAGTCTGGTCTGACCTCATTTGAACAAAATCCCTGATCATTTCAGGCGTATCTTAGTTTGAGCCGCAGTTTGCAGTGCAGATTGTTTTATGAATCTGTGATGCAGTTTTACAATGAGCTGATCAAAACCTAATTGTGTTCAGCAGTGTATGCTCGAGCAGATGAAGAGTATGAAAGCTTGTTTCCAAGATAATAATGATACTAAAAAAGATTAATGGTGCTCTTTGTTTCAAAGTTTGCACCAGTGTTATTTTGGTATCATTGAGAGACTGTACTTTTTTGTTAATATTGTGAATTGGATATCATTTGTATATTTTCTGCTTTCGTGTTAATTTAAGTTAAAGTTTTAGGGGTGTCGTAGATTTTATTATAGATTTCATTATGTTTTCTTGATTTTAAATATGTCTATATTGTTTCTATTAGTTTTTATTAAAGTTTTAGTTATTACATCCCAAAGCAAATGTTGCTTTGGAAAACTACAGCTGAAAAAAAAAAATAAAATAAAGTTATTTTCGTAATGTTATTTTCGTTAATGTTCATATTATTCCAAGTAACAAACAATGTGTGTGTTTTTATGGTTTTAGTTTTAGTTATAACTTTAATATCCCTGATTCTGACTTTTTCCTCACAGTTGCATGAAAGAAAATGCACAACGTGGCTTTTTAAAATCTGACAGATCATATCTGACATGTTTGACTAAATAGTCAGTGAGTTTTATGTGAATCCTGTAATTTAGGCTACTAAAGGCATGTCAGCGATGTTGGTCTTCACTCACTAATGGAGAGTCTGTCTCTCTGTGTTTCTCTGCTCTAAACAGATTCCCTCCGAGGCATTAATAATTCAGACCACAGAGGTAAGTCACGTCGAGTTTCAGAGGAAAGCAGAGGTGAGTCTTGCTAGATAAACGCTGCTTGACTTGAGTGAAGTTTGTTTTGACGTGAGGTTACAGAACGGTGAACGAGAGCACGAGAGACTTGAACTTCTGATGCTTTAAACTAAAGCTGCCGTCATATTAGCCAAATAAACAGGAAAACATGTCTGGCTGTTGTCAATAATGTAGAGTTATATCACAATACAGCTCACACAGAAATCACTTTCAAGCCAAGCTGTTTTAACACTGCGCATTGATGACAATTTGCATGCAGAATTTCCGATTGCATACACAAAAATTCACAGAAAAAATTCAAGGTGAAATCTGAAGTATTAACGAAGAACAAAACATTGTTTACTGCATTCACTGGAGAAATATCCTTTTAGAGAGGTGAGGTGTCCAAGTCACAACATCTAACTACTGGGGTGCCTCAGGGCTCAGTTCTTGGACCACTTCTCTTCTCTGTCTACATGGCATCATTAGGTTCTGTCATTCAGAAACATGGCTTTTCATACCACTGCTATGCTGATGACACTCAACTCTACCTCTCATTCCATCCTGAAGATCCGATGGTAGCTGCTCGCATCTCAGCTTGTCTAACAGACATTTCTTGCTGGATGAAGGACCATCACCTTCAACTCAACCTTGCCAAGACAGAACTGCTTGTGATTCCAGCAAACCCATCGTTTCATCACAATTTCACCATCAAGTTAGGCACACCAACCATAACTCCTTCAAAAACAGCCAGAAACCTTGGAGTTATGATTGAGGATCAGCTGACTTTCTCAGACCACATTGCTAAAACTGTCCAATCCTGCAGATTTGCTTTATTTAACATTAAGAAGATCAAGCCCTTTCTTTGGGAACATGCTGCACAACTCCTTGTTCAAGCTCTTGTTCTGTCCAGGCTGGACTATTGCAATGCCCTCTTGGCAGGTCTTCCAGCCAGTTCTATCAAAGCTGCTCGCATAAAATTAAAAATCACCACGGGCTCTGCACCCATTTACCTAAATTCATTACTTCAGACTTATGTGCCCCTAGAAGCTTGTGCTCTGCAAGTGAACGTCGCTTTATTGCTCATCACAAAGAAGCACAAAATCACTTTCACTGATTTTAACATTAAATGTTCCTCCTGGTGGAATGACCTCCCCAACTCAATCCGGACAGCTGAGTCCTTAGCCATCTTCAAGAATCGGCTTAAAACACATCTCTTCCATCTTTATTTGACCCTCTAACTTTAACGCTCTCTTTTCTTTTTTTAATTCTACTTTAACTGTTTATCTTCTTTTTTATATGAAAAAACTAACTCTAGCTTTCTATTTTTTTCTATTCTATCTACTTGTTTTGCTTTGTGTGTGTGTGTGTGTGTGTGTGTGTGTGTGTGTGTATATAACAATACAAATATGTGTAGTGTACTGCGTTGAGACTTGTAATTTGAACTTACATATTGTTGATCTTTTGTTAGTATTGATCTCTTCTATTTTCCTTATTTGTAAGTCGTTTTGGATAAAAGCGTCTGCTGAAATGACTTAATGTAAATATAAAATGTTTCTAAAACACTGAAATGTCGTTTCCTTGTCGTGATTAGAATGTTGTTTAAAGATTACTAAAACGTTTCTTAAACAATCTATTGATTTTAATTTTACCCAAAATATAACATTATTTGAACGTTTGAAGAGCGTTTAGATGTTCACTTTTCTTGTCATGATTAGAACGTTATTTAAAGATTATAAAAACATTTCTTAGAATGTTCACCAAGAACAAGTTACTTCATATGGACATTCCAAAAATGTTGTTCTAATAGCCTAAATAAAGTTATAAGAACATTCTATACACATTACTTTGTCATAACATTAAAAAAAACTTTTAACAAATGTTAGTGAACATTGTGAGAACATTCATGTTAGCACGCTACATTAAGTGCGTCGAGATGCTGATTATTTAAGGAAATCAAACTGCATCTAAACACATGAAAATATTTCTTTTTTAGCATGGAAGTTCACCAAGCTTTACATTTTCGAATTTGAACATTGTATTATTTGTATGTTTGGCAACACATTATTCAGGTTACTTCATGCAAGCTTACAAACACAAGAAAACAACACATGATTGTTCCTCTTTATTCTGTTTCAGTCAGAGATCTGCAGGGGGGAAGCAGTTATTTCAGGATTCAGGAGGGGTCTGTCTCTTGGGACGCGGCTCGTGTCTCTTTCTGTGGGCTGATGATCTCTGAATAATCACACACTGACAGCTGCTAATAAACAGGTATGAATGTGTGAGAATCACAGATTCTGAAACCCTCTGCAGATTTTCAAATAGTTTATTAAAAACTTACAAGTTGAAAGGTTATAGTTTGAAGGAATGTCTGACCAAATCAGAGACAGACCTCGGCTCATAACTGTGCTGACAGAGACATCTGCTGGTGTGTGGGGAAATTACTGGCACATTAAGCCCATTCCTGTAGCTGAATGTCAAGCTTAGTTGTGGTGAACATCACCCTGTTTCTAAGAAGGCATAAAAAATCACAGAATCACAATGATTTCGTTCATATACAGCATGCATGTTATAGTATACATTTAATAACATCAGAAAGACCATGACCATGTCCTTTAACCTGAAACCTTTAACCTTTTTCTCATTCCTTCAAATCCAGAGAACGTTTGTGTGATTGTTTTCGTGTCTATCAGTGGCTCTGAGGAGATTCACACAGATATTCATTGCATTTCCACTCCCAGACCCCTGCTGCGAGTCCGGACTGAACGCTTTCTCTCTCTCTCTGTGTGTGTGTGTGTGTGTGTGATGCATTGTAAGGTCTTCAGCATGTTACACACTCCCATGATGCCTCTCTGAGTTCGTGTCTGTTTCACTCGTTATTGTAAAGTTGCATGACAGTCCAGAAAAAGGCCTCACTCTTTTCCACTCGATCTGCTCTGTAGAATTCATTAAAAATGCCCCGTCTCAAAAATGTGTGGAATTTTGTTTTGTTCCTCTCACATCCTGAGCTGTGCTCTTTTAACACACGACATGTTCAGCTGCACACAGCACAGTGTGAATATACTGAAGGACTTGAGTGTTTCTCACTTCAGCAGAAGATACTTCAGAGCTGTGTTTCACAATGTATTTCATCCAAACACACAGTGAAGGACACACATCTGCTGAATGACTTACACTGTTTGTCACTGTCTGTCAACATGAGCATCAAGGACTGAAGCCACTACGCAGCTGCATCAACTTGCACACTGTATTTTAGGCAAACATCTGTTTAGTTAGCAAGATGAACAATTTTTAACATTTAACTAGTTTTCCAGCTGAGAACTGAAAAGTTTGTGCTAATGTCTGCTAAAGTGTTTCATGCAGTCTAATGCTTTTTAAATCTACATGTGAAATCAAGCTAACATGGAAGCATCCATCTGCATGTGTAGAATATGCATCAGGACTCTTATGTCTTTAGAAACTAAAAATTTACCATTAAATAACTTCTGAAATAAATCACTCATTTAAACGTGATAATCTGATCAAATATAATATTTTGTGGAATATATTTGTTTTATATATTTTCCAAATAATATTTTATATTTATTACTATTTGTATTATTTTTATTTTCTATTTAAATTTTAGTTTAAGTTTTTGTCATTTTATTTTAGCTTTAATTTATTCTTCGGTTTTAGTTTCAGTAATTTTAGTATGGCAACTTAAATTTATTTAAGTTAGTTATAAAGGCAACATTTGTCATTTTTAACCATTAATATTTCTAATTTTAAAATAAAAATAAAGTTCCAATCTTTCATCAAACATTTATATTTTAATTTCAACTTTATTTCAATGACCAAAAATCTTTTTATTTTTTTTATTTTAGCTTTATATATATATATATATATATATATATATATATTATATAATATAATAACTATGTATAATATATTCTTTGAACATTTCAGGCTAGATAGACAAATTAAACATCTTTTGAACCAAATAACTAAATGCGCCAATACTAAATCTCTCAGACGATATTAATAATCCATTATTCAGAATAATATCTGCTGATACCGATAATTTTGTTTTCTTAAGACAAAAAAAATAGCTCTCTCAACTAATGCTGTAGAGACTATACAAGGAACCTTCTCATTTGATACATTGATATTAAAGGGTAAAAAACCCCCAAAAAACTATTGAATAATATGCCATAATATGTGTTATTTTCAGATAATATAATTACACTAAACCTAATTGTACAATTTTATGATAAAAAGTACAGTACATGGTTTTGAAAGCTTATATTTTGATTCAACACAATAAACATTTTCTTCCAGTCCCTTTTTTATTTACAGGAAATAATCAGCCTTGACCATCGGCTGTTTTTTAACAATCAGATAATTGCTTTTATCGGCCGATACCGATTATTTGCCGATATATTGGTGCATCCCTACAAATAACTAATATTGTTAACTAAAACTAAAATGTTTTGCATAATTGAAATACAGCTAAAATAAAAAATATAAACATTAGATAAAAAACTTTTTAAATGTTAATAAATGTTAATAAGTTAAATAAAATCACTAAATAGTCATTTTATTAAATAAATTGCAGCTAAAAAGAAATATAAAAAAACAACAAAAATGGCAAAAGCACAATAAAATTATTAATGTTTAAAATTAAAAAGAGAACTGAAACTATCAAATTATTATTATGATTATTATGTTTTTATAAGAGTTGCTCAGGCTGTAATTGTAGGCTTCAGCTAAACAGAAGCACCGACTGGATGTGAATCTGTTCCTCATCTAAAGGTCAGATGTATATAAATCAACTGGATGAAGGTCAGGCTCAACACACAGATCTTGCTCAGTGTTTTCTGTTTCCATGAGGTTCTCGAGCCATAAAGAAGAAGTAGAAAACATCTTCAAGCTGAAGTTGTGTAGGATGCATTTCAGAGTAACTGAGAAGGTCTGGTTTAGCCCTGCTGGTAGATATTGTAACTACACCCTCAGAAACAGACATCTTTCTGCTCTGACAGTCAGTCAAAGTACAACTATACTGATGAGATACAGAATCCATTCAGATTCTCATGAACACTCTTTTTAAATATTATTATTTTTATTATAAACTAACAATGTACAGTTCTCTGTTTATTTGACTACTTGTTGCATTGTATTTGTTTTGTTTTATTATTATTATTATAAAAAATAACATTAATATATAGTTCTCTGTACGTGACTACTCAATGCATTATTGATATTAAATGTTTTATTAGTATGATTAATAATAATAATAATAATTACGATTATTTTTACTATTGTAAATTATTATTATTAGTTAATGTAAAAAAATAATGTAGAGTTCCTTGTTCATTTGACTACTTGTTTTTGCTGTTTTTAAAATGTTTATAACAATTATCATTGTATATTTTTATTAATTATAATAATAATAATTATTATTAAATAACAATAAAGTACAGTTCTATGTACATTTAACTACTTGTTGCATTATTGCTAATTTTGTTTAATATTACTATTTTATAATAATAATAATATTTTTTTTCTTCGTCTTGTTTATTATTGTTATTGTTGTTGTAAAAGCAATGTAGAGTTCTCTGTACATTTAACTGCTTGTTACATTATTGCTATTCTTTTTACAATTTGATTTAATTTTTTTATTTTTCTGAAGTCTGGAATTTCAGTGTAATGTAATAGCTTAGATTTATGTTCACCTCATGTTCATGTTGTGACATTTTTATGGCCTTATTTAGATTTTTTTTCTTTGATATTTAAGTGTATTGTTAATGATGATCATAACAATCTCATTCTGGCTGACTTCATAAGCTCTGTTTGTGCCTCTCACTTCTCTACTTTCTGACTGAATGCACTCAATGCAAGGCCTGTTTAACCTTCGAATGAAAACATTGTTAAAGTGTTGAAATCTCTCGTAGAAGGAAAGTCAAGTCAGCATTCAAAGTTTATCTTGACAAATTCCCTTCTGAAGTTATAAAAGACTACAGAGTCTATACAATTATAAAATGTTGATATCCAGTTTTTCAGATTCTACAGCGCTAAATGAGAAAACCCTGCTCTGCAGATCTCTGTAATCATTCCTGTCACGTCTCTGGACTCTCTCCTCACTGTTTCTGTTCATGTGAAGTCTGTGCCATCAATGCAGCGTCGTACCTAGTCACTGAGAGTTTCTTTCTAAAGCTTCTGTGTGACACTAAAGGAAGGAATTCAGCGAGTCCTTTGAAAACAGCCAGAGTTTCTCAATAGAGCTGCTTCACACGAGGACCAAGCCCCTCCAGGAAAATGATTCAACGGATACATTAAACAATATTTTACTGTCATTAATATACATTTATATTATTTATTAATGTTTAATTTGTATTATATTTTTATTTTAATTCTAGTTACATTTTAATATTTTTTTTGTATAATTTTTTATATCGTTTTTATTTTTTGTTTAGTTATTTTCACTTGTTTAGTTATTTTTGTGACATTTAATAATTTTTTTTATTAGTTTTTTCCTTTAAACCTCCTCTTTTTTATTTAAATCTGTTTTATTCATTGTTATGTGTTTTTTTTAGTTGTTTTTTGTTTTAGTTTAATTATACTAATTAGTTTTTATTTTATATTTTTAATTTTCATTTTAATTTGACCTATTTTGTTTCTCTTTTTTTTGGTTTGATTATTTTTATTATGCCTATAGGTTTTAGGTTTTAGTATTCTTATTCAGTTTTTATTGAGTTCTTTTTTTATGACTTATTAATTTTTAGAATTTTGAAGTTTTTATTTTAAATATTTTTCAGTCTCATTTTAATTTTATTTAAAGTTTTGGTCATTTTGTCGTGCACTCTTTTCAGTTTTATTCATTTTTGTTTTATAAAAATATAAAAGTAAAAGTATAGTTTTTTATTAGTTTTATTTAATCATTTTTTTTGTCATTTTCCATAATTTATGTTATTTTTAATTTCCTGATATGATTCATATTTAAAAAATTTTTTAGTTTTCATCTTTGTTTTTAAAATACACTTTTATCTTATTCTTTTTTATTTTATATATTTATGTTAGTTTTATTCGTTTTTTAAAAAGTTTTTATAAACAAATTTCCCAGTTTTTATTTTTTGTAATGTTATATTTCAACTTATTCTAATTAAAAACACACATATTTATTTATTTATTTATTTATTTTAGTTTAAATGAATGATTATAATATATCCAATTAAAAAAAAAAAAAAAAAAAAAAAAAAAAAAATATATATATATATATATATATATATATATATATATATATATATATATATTTTTTTTTTTTTTTTTTTTTTTTTTTTTTTTTTGAAGAAAGGTCAATGACATTTGTTGCTGGAGAGACTATCCTTATATCATATAAATCATATTTCAGAGATTGGATTTGAGCACACACACTAACACTAACATCTGAGTTTCAAAGGTCTTGATCATCAACACAACGGAGTCCAGGCAGTGATTACGTCTCTATCATCAGAACGACCTCTGGCACAAATAACAGCTCTCCATCACAGCCCAAAGAACTAGAGCTTTCACTGATATTCAGCCGTGATCCAAAACGAGTCTGTTTGTGCCAGTAGTATCAGCACATAACAGATCAGATACTGTAAGCACACAGGCTCTCGTCACTGATCGGGACGTTTGCTGAGGTCTTTGTAGAGATCAGCTCACAGCGCGGTGAACAATCTGAAAAACTCTCAGCTATAAAACAGAAGCCTGTTCCTGAGAATCTTCCACTCTTTCTCTGATTCTCCTTTCACTGAAGCTGTTTGGCATCTTCTGAAAGGACTCTTGGGTAACAAATGCTGCTTTGCAGGATCTTTCAGCCTTCAGGCTTCAGTCGAGCAGTAATGCAGCAGGAATAGTGATTTGATTAGAGGCTCTACATTCAGAGTCAAACCGGCTGACATTTCTACTCATCTACACTGAGCGCTTATGCTGTGGACTGCACTGCTTATATTACAGACAATATATACCTGATAGATATCTGATGGATAAAAAATTTATTTAATACATTTAGATAAAATAATTTAATCTGGTTCAATATAATAATATTTATAATTGACCAGTAATAATAATAATAATAATAATTATTATTATTATTATTAGTCAACTTATAAATTAGTTAGCTAATGGTTGACATTTTAAATTATATTAAATATATTATTTACTCTAAATTAATTGGTCATGTTGTGGACCATGTATTAGAGATGTAACATCATAACTGAATAAACTGAATAAAATACATGATGTAATAATAATTATAATAACAACATTATTATTTGTATTATTATTATAAGTAAGCAAATGGTTAACATATATATATATATATATATATATATATATATATATATATATATATATATATATATATATATATATATATATATATATATATATATATATATATATATATATATATATATTTTTTTTTTTTTTATTATTATTATTATTTTTATTTTTTATTTTATTTTATTTTTTTATTATGTGCACTAAATTAATTGGTCATTTGTGGACCATGTATTAGAAAATAATAATATAATAATATAACATATAATTAGTTATATAATTTGCCCTGAATTATTATTATTTTTTTTATAAATTTGATACCAAATGGTTAGCCTTTGATTTTTTTTATTAAACTAAATAAATTAATCATATCTGAACTGCATGTATAAGACACAGTCTCATAGCTGATAACATATATAAAATATCTGATGTAATAATAACAATCTTATTCATAATAATAATAAGTATTATTACTAATAGTCATTTTGCATTATGTATATTTCTTCATTTGAGCGACCCTTGTTATAGATTGGGCGGGGGGCGGGGCATGGGTAATCCCTGTTGCTGACGTCACGCGCTCGTGCACCTCCTGCTCTCAGAGTTGGCGCGTCAGTGTGTCAGTCTGCGGTCCGTTATCCGTTACTAGACGCTCAACAGTTGATGCGACTGCGACAGAAGAAGTGCTGGGACGCTTGAAAAAATGGGTAAGTAAACTTGAAAACCGACTTTATGAAATCCACTCCCGCTGTAACGTTAGTAAGAAAGTTTGAGCGTTTTTCCCCTCAGACAGTGACGGTTTACCTCAGAACGGACGCGCGAAATGTAACGCTCGTCTTTCTTTCTTTGTTTCTGTGCAGAGTTTGTGTATTTCTTCGTGTCTGACACGTTTGAAAGTGTCCAGCGTTAGTCCAGGTAACTAATCAGCCCTGAGAAGTGAGATTATGGATTAGACTAAAGAGGTTTATCACCGCGACCGCATTTTATGTCAACCGTGACCAACAGAAACGAGTCAAACTCCTCACGTTAGTAAACAACAGCAGCTCTAAAAGACTGTAGTTTCACAGCAGTTTGTGTTTTGTTGCCTGTAAACTCGATTCAGTTTGAAATTAGAATGGAATTGAATTTTCCATGTCCTCATCTGTGTTTAAAACGAGTTTCAATCTGGTCCACGTTAGCGATGCTCTTCATGAGGATTGTTTGTTTTCAAAGAGTTAATCACTTTCTGACAACGCTAACACAAAAATACTATATAAGCATGTGTGTTTCTCTGCTTATAACTCAAATCACTGGTTCTCAACTGAAGTTTCTTCAGCTTTAAACTGGGTATCCACAACCTGCATTGTTATCATACAAAACTATTTAAAAACGTGTATTTAATATGGTTGGTTGAGGTTTTCAGTGTTGACTTGTGTCTAATTTAATGAGATTCTACCAAGTGGCGAATTAATTTGCACCAAAATACTGAAGAGTTTTATTGGATGCACAGATTTGGACAAAATTTTGTCTTACCTTTTGAATGTTTGGTTTTGTTTTAGGACACATGTTTTACATTGGACATCCAGAAATGTCAACTGTACAAAAAGTATTAAAAATTATATAATTTCATTATATAATGGGGTTTCATTTATTTCCTTTGAGGCGTTTGTTAGCTTTCTTCTTATTTTTTGCTCTGTTGTTTGTAGGACAATAATTCAATTTGGCACACTTACAGAAGTTTTCCTGAATAATAATCTGCCAAATTTTGGGGTCTCTAAGACCGACTACGTTCAAACCCGTCCATTTCGAAATATGTCTCATTTGATAAGCTTCCTCCAAATTGCAGATGAATTTGCATTGGATGTACAATGTTTGACACCAACAACGACAAAATAAAAATATGGGAAGGTTTTTTTTTGTTTCAGGTTTTCTGCAAGTCATAAAAAGCTCTTCATTTGCCCTTCCACAAATGAAGGCCTTAGAAAGATCTTAAATAAGAGAAGATAGTCTTAAATTAATAAAGACATGGCATTAAATGTTGCATTGTACTGCAAAAAAAGTAATATCCATGTCATTATTTAGAGTTTACAATTCAAGTCTAAATCTTTAGATACATTTATTGGATATTCAGCTAATTTGACACGCTTTTACCAAGTGATAGATGAATTTGCACCAAGATACTGTAGAGTTTGATTGGATGTGCAAACTTTGACAAAAGTAGAAAGTCTTTGAGATTGCTTGTATTTATTTTACAATGCTCAATGATATGATTAGTTGCATTTGGTTTGCATTCAGATTTGCTTTTCTCTGCTTTCTCTGAACCTTCATTCATCAACACTTGTGCTTTATCTCAATGTAAAGTCTTGTGTAATGTGTCCTGCAGATGTTTGGATAGATGTGGAGGTTTTGAGCGAGTATAACAGTGTGTATTGTGTTGGCTCTCTTGGTTTCCATTCTGAAGCAGGCAGAAGAGGAGAGAGAGGCGCCACTTCCACGGATGTTTACCACTATTTAAAAGCCCCCGACTGATTTATGGGCTTTTGGGATACTAAGAAGGGCTGTAGGCCAGATGGGCGATCACTGAGTCAAGGATAAACGCTCTCTCTGTCTGTCTATCTGCCTCATCACTTAGTTGTCCGATTAACCTGTTTTTAGTTTCAGAACAGTAACTAGCATTTAAACTTGGAGCAACACAAACGTAGATGTTCTGAAGAATCTTAATGCAGCTCTTAATAACTCTTCAAATATTTTTCTAAAAATAGAAGTTCTGTTAATTTAACAGCAACGTACTATGAATGCTTACTTCTGCCACAGAATAAAGAACTAAACATTTTATCTCGCAATTCTGACGAAAAAAAAAATAATTGTGGAATGCAAACTCAGAAATTGAAGTGCAACCTCAGAATAGCACGATGTTAACTTGCCATTGTGAGATGTAAAGATTTAAACTAAAGATGTATGCTATAGAAAAGAGATATGAAGAGCTAAATAGCAGTTGTGAGTTAATAATTTGCAATTCTGATGAAAAAAGTCAGAATTAAGATAAATAAATCAGAATTGCGAGATGAAATCAAATGTGATAAATAAAGGTGTAAATGAAATAAATAAAAATGTTACTTAGAAAGATGTAAATGCACAAGTGCGACTTTAAAACACCCATTATGAGAAGAAAAGTGTAAAAAAAGGGTAAAATGTTAACTTACAGTACGTGATTAATAATAATATGATGTAAACTTAAAACGTAAAGATATAAAAATCTAAACTCAAATTTATGAGATGATAGCTTAAATGTTTAGATATAAACTTGCAAATGTGAGCTAAAAAGTTGCAGTGTAAATAATCTTTCATAATATAGAGATTTGGAATGAAATGAGGGCGAGTAAATTTGGCTGAACTACTGCTTTAAATACTCAGGGTGATATCTTGCAAGCCAACATCTTGTTTTTATTTATGCTTTGAAGTCCAAAAGCATTGCCTCGTTAAGTCGATGCTGTTTCATCCTTTGTTTTTTACGGCGTGATCTCCAGCGCGTGTTCCACAGAAGTGAGTTCTGCAGAAATGTTTGGAGGAAGCTGGCAGGAGTGAGAAAGCAGACGGAAACAGAACAGGTTTGATTCAGTCCGCTGCAGCTGATAGTGTGAGAACGTGTGAGAGCATTGGATTGTTCTCTCTCACAGCGCCGGCTTTGTTTGTCTAGTTCATCGGCTGTGTCTTTGTGTGACTCCAGAGACTGGTAATGTGAAGTGGGTCCAGTGAGTTGGGAGATCCTGAGGAGAATAAAGCAGTGAAAGAGGGGCCTCCTCAATCAAGTCCTGCAACGCAGCTGCATGTAAACCATAGTTAGACAAAAATGAACGTTTAATTCTTTGGATATTTTTCAGTTTTGTGAATAGCTGCATTTGTGATATACAGAATATGAGGCATTGATTCGAATGCCAAATTCTCTTTTATGTTCCATGGAGAAAATAACATACTATGCAAGCTTATTTCAGCCATGCAATAGAAAAACAATAAAAGGTAATTGTGACTTTTTACTTCACAGTTCAGACTTTCTTTCTCAGTGTTCTGAAACTAAAGATATGAAGATAAGAGATACAAACTCACAATTCTGAGAAAAACATGAGAGTTGTGGGACTCAAATGTGCAATTATTAGTTTATTACTTGCGATTGCAAGATATAGACTCTCAATTGTGAGGAAAAAAGTCAGAATTGGCGAATTATAGACAACTAAAGATTTAAAGATAAGATGTATAAAGATGTATAACTTTAAATTCTAAGGAAAAAAAATCTGAATTGCGAGAGGCAAACCTGCAATTATGAGTTTATAATCTACAATTGTGAGAAAAGGTCTCATTTGCTAAATGTAAACAGGTAAAATAAAGATTTAAAGAGATTTAAAGATGTATACTCAATTGCCATTTGGACGGGAAAATAAATCTGAATTGTGAGATGCAAACTCGTAATTAACATTTTATAACTTGTAATTGAAGGATATAAACTCACTATTGTGAGGAAAAAGTCATAAATGTGAAATATAAACAAAAGATTTAAATAGAACTTGTTCTTTTTGATTGACTCGTTAAAAGAAGCCGTTCATAAGAGTTGTTTGTCAGTGAATCAGAATAGACGGATCATGCTGTGTGTTTGTGGTTGTGAGCAGCCTTCAAAGACATCATATTAAAAATTTGTCTATATGGGTTTTGTAATGGTGTTGTCCACAAAAAGCGACCAGTGTTTAGTTTTTACATGCAGTTTATCAAAATTAATCAGGGAATTTCATATATTTAAATTAGGGGCCAAGCCCACTTGTATTTGTTAATTAGCCCACAGTTATGATTCATTTTTATGTAAAGCACTTTAAATTACCAGTGTGTATGAAATGTGCTATATAAATTGCTTACAGTGAGTAAGAATTGATCCTAACAAGTCTAGCCTCAGTTCTTATACTGTAGCTGTTCTCATTCTCTTGTGGACGGTAATTTTTTTCATTCTGGAAAGATTTAGTCACTTTTACATTCTGCCAGCACTGCCTCAGTGTTTACAACATCCAGAACAGCACAAGCGTCGTATTGGCTTGTAATGAAATGTTTTGATTTGATTCACACGAGAGTTTATATATTTAAAATCTGTGGGTGTGGTTGTGGTTGTTTGACTTGGTGGTTGTGTCATAGTTTGTCACATTTTGAAACATGTCATCTGTTTGTCTTGTGTCTGTTGTTGTCCTCTTCTGCAGTGTGCCAGTGTGTTTTTCCTAAAGTCAACATGAAATCCAGATTTACCCTATTTTTTGTTCCTTAAGGCATGTCTCTTGTCTTGTTGTGTGTAATGATTCATCAGTGCATGTTGTTCCAAAGGAAAATGTTGTAATCTTTTATCAAAACTTTCCACTTCTGAAATGACCCTTTCAATCCCTCCTGACCCTTTAAATATAAAAACGCCAGTTTTTTTTCTCAATACATTCCTAATGGATACTATCAGGTTCCTTCCACCAATCTTTTTCTTGTTATGTTTAACTCAGAAATGCATCAGATTATTGAAGTTAAACGAGTTGCTAATGGCATTTCATGTTGATTTTAAGGTTGATCCATCTGTGCACCTTCTTTCTGGACCATAACAAACATAATTCTTTAATTCCCATTATTAATTATGAAGTGTTATGACTTGCATTCTTCTATCAGCTTGACCTTTGACCCTTAACACTTAAAATGGACCTGTTTTTTGTTGGAAACTTGGAAATGTGTTACGTCTTCTGTCTGGAGTTGATGAAAAGCTGTATATATTTATTATAAATATATATTTATTTTATTTTTTACAAATATTTTTTACCAGCATGTCATGTTACCATTATTCAACATCAGCGAATGGTGCAATTGCAAATGTTTGGTTAAATTATTGAAATATTAACTCAAATTTAGCTCAAATGCGTTCAGCTGAGCAATATCACAAAGCGAGATTTCGTTTCCGAAGCTCAGTGATTTGTTCAAGGTGTCGTGATGGAAAGGTCAAACCAAAGGTCATCTTCAGATGTTTGACCGTGCAGTGTAACGCTAAAGAAACAAAGATGGCATGATGTGTCCTGTATAGCTGTTGCTCTTGTAATCTTCATCTCCTCGCTTCTCCCAGAAGTAGTTCACTGGTCCTGTCCATCATGTTTATTTGTTTCTCCTCATAATCACAGCACACAAAGAGCAGCATTATGAGTGGAGATATGAAATGATATGGAGGCGGTGGTGCTGAGTGGGAGTGCTTGCTCAAGCATGGCCAATTTCCCTCACATTTGGGCATCAAAGGGCCATTCACCAGACAAGAGGAGCAAGAGCGAGTCGAATTTGTGGCCTTGCCCTGAATCGTTTCAGAGCCATGTGATAGAGCTGGCAAGGAGCTCAAAAGTGTTCGTTAGAGATTTATAAATTAGTTTATTAGTGCTACTGAAATCTCCAGACTTCAGTGGTTGTCTTTGGCCTTTCCAATCCAAATGTCAGTGAGAAGACTAAAGGGCAAACCTGTTATTTATGAAGAATGGCTCAATAGAAAGATCTACCGCTTTGTTTGCAATCTTTTAAACAATTTGTCAGTTTTTAAGTGGCTGAGGACAGCTTGGGATGTTTTTTACCCAGATTTTTGCCATTATGTAATGTTATTAAATAGAGACACTACTAGTTGACGGCTGTCAAGACTAGACAGTACGATTAACATCAAAATCCCTACAAAAGGCTTAATCATTTTAAAACTCTTAGCCATGATGGTTGAGTTTAAATTGCTTTTGATGTAAAATAGTGATTTATGCATTAGTTTGCGCTGAACATGTGAAAAGCTTTGTTGAAATGATTCACTTTGCATTATAGCACATATTCATTGTACAGTTTTTCCATGACACCATTCAGCATTGCTGTGTAGAGCGTATCGATGGGAAACAGTGGAAATAAATCGATATGTTTTTCCCGGTTGACCTGTTTATATTGCTGAACGCCAAGAACAGTAATAAGGACAAACGAGTAACAAAAAATGTAAACAAGAATCAGTCATTTTTACATTTCTGGGTCAAAACGAGGGAATCAAGCCATTTTATACAGGTGATAGAAAAACCTGTCAATCATATGAATAAAGGGACGAGATTGGTTGCTGCATTGAGTATAGGGCTGTAGAGTTCATACTGTAATTTCTGATTGGATGAGCATCATTTAGAGTTGTAAAATATCTGATATAGGCTACATTAATAACCTCATCTTGACATGTTTGTCAAATTCCACATCAGTATTCAATGTTTATTTTTTGCTCTCATGTTTAAAAAACACAACTCCTCCTCACTGATGATAGCTGTGATAATGTTTATAACTGTATAAACTACACCCCTTTTTCGAAGTTGTAAGCGTGTTTAACAAGAAAACCAAAATCTCGCATTTTAAATTTCACCTTTAATTCAGGTTTGTACTTGACAATTCATTGCAATGTTAAAATTTACCAGCAATTTCTAAAATTAAAGTTGTTTTTACACCTTATTTGTTTTCAGAGTAGGTTATAGAAAAATGTTGACACATTTCAGATGCATGATGTATCATCTAAACACACCCTTGATTGAGAATTAATGGGGTTTGAAACATTATATAAGGGGAATGTAGTGTCATTTTTCGAGTATTTTCTGTTATCTGCCGCTCTTGGATGGAGCCTTTTTAGTTGCTATTATTTCTTCATTGTGTTTATTAGTTGTTCTTTCTGGCCAGATCTCAATCCCCTGCTGAAATGATATCTCCTGTCCTCCTTCACTCATATTTCTTGGCTTTGACTTTTTCAAAACATGCTGCGTCATTTGAAGTAAAATACGCTAAAATAGTCACGATCTTTAAGCTTGCGTGAAACCTTTGAACCCTGACTGTACTCACTTGCCACAGAAATTAAGGGGGTCGCTTTTTTTCCACATTTCCGTGGTCTCGGCTTGAACTGTCTGAGTGAAAGTTATTGGTAATGTGGCTTTAAAGAGAGTCGAAAAGGCTTGAAGTTTTTGGCAGCGGGCCTTTGGAGCACATTCAAGACTTTACAGAAAGCTCTTTGTGCTGGGCTCATTTATTGCTTGACAAAAGCCTCTGAATCTCTTCATTTGGCCACCGAGGAGCCCTCAACATGTGAATGGCCTGAAGGAATCGCCACTGACTCTCAATTCGTTGCTGCATTAAGAAACCAAATGTTTTTTTCTTTTAGGGGGGGCATGCTGTGCAAAACTTGGATGCTTACACTCATTGGTCAAAAGAGTCCATGTGAAATTTGGGTTTATATAGATATGACTCGTATTCCTCCTTTTTTATCAGTTTATTGACTCTGGAAAGTATTTCTTTGACAATACGTTATCATCTGGAGTTGTTTGAACACAGTTTTGGGAATGTCGCTGACAGCAATAATAACATTGAGCTCTCAGTTGTCTTCATGGTAGGATTAGACTGGCTCATTACTTTCCTCACCCCAAATTCCCCTGTGATTTGCTCAAGAGTCCCTCAAGCACAGCTAAAGCATGTTATGTAACACATCCATGATTGATCTCCTGGTGGATATTTGTGATTCAGTCACTTGTGATTTTGGGTTTGTGCGCATGAGGCAGCTCTGGTTCATATCAGCCGATTTCAACTGGTGTTGCATCTTAAAGGAATAGTTTACCCCCAAAAAATCTGGGTCAGGATGAGAGTCCAAACAGCTGATAGAAACCACACAATATACCACAAGTTATCAACACCCATCAGTCCATCGGTTAACACACAAGATGTTTGATTATTGATGTTTTTTTCAGACTCTCATTTTGACTGCACCCATTCATTGCAGAGGATGCATTCCTTTAATTCCTGCATTACTTTAAAGTAGGGATGGGACGGTATGAAAATTTTATATCACGATTATAGTGACTAAAATTATCACGATTATCAATATTATCACGGTTTTGTTGAAACGAGATGAAAGTGTTCAAAAATAGTTGATGCTCACACTGAAAACATTTCAGCAAGTTTTATATTTAATAATCAACAAACAACTAATAAAACAAGCAACTCTATGCACTTAATTTAAAGAAAGATTAAATTCTGTGGCATTTCCTTCCTTACAATGAAAAGTGTAGAAGCATAGAAAAGCATAGAAAAGTCACTGACTTTCGCCATTCCTTCTCGAAAAAAAAACAAAAAAAACATTGTGCGCTGCGCTTGCGTCAGACTGTTGCTGGCTGGACATGATTTAATAGTGAGTTATTAAAACCGCGATAATCAAACACGGTTTTAATGATAATTCATTTTTAAACGATATTACTAACCTTCAGCACATTTTATCACGGTTATCAATAAAACCGGTTATCGTCCCATCCCTACTTTAAAGCCTGAATGTTCAGGATCTTCCTCAACCGTGGCATTAAATTAGGCTGTTATGTGTAAAGAGCATGTGGGCCAAACAAATGACCGTATCCCAAGATTCCTGAGCTTCCCTTCACACGATAGGACAGCTGCATGTAATTCAATAGCGTGTGAGTTAACAGCATATAGGCAGATTTGGGAATTGGACATAGGGTAGTTAGGGTAGTATATCATTGTTCACATGAAAATGCTTTCTGGAAGTTAACATATCATGTGGTGCAACATGCTATAGTGCATCTCAGACTGCTATAAACATAGTTTTTCTTAAGTCTTTTATAATTATAGTCACCTCTCACGAGACAACACTGCAGGACCATTACAAATGAACTAGTAAATTGAAGTGGATCATTACAATGGATGATTATATTGAAATTGTTTATAAAAGCCTATACTTTTAACCTGAAACTTAATCCATATACAGATCATGCTGAATATATGCAATGCAGAATTGGTCCTTTAACCTAAGAGACTCATATTATGTGTCATATGTGGTTGATATATGTGCAACCACATATATGGTTGGAAAGTTGGAATTGGTGGGAAAGTTCTTCTGCTGATTTCTGCATAAAGTGTTTTTGACGTGCAGATGATTCATAAATTGTGTCCAGTCCTGGTTAAACCCAGCTGTCATATGCATTCTCTGTTGGCTTCAGCAACCACAGGCATTTGCAGTTTAATAGCAACCATTCATTTACTTAATTTACACACCAGATTTGTGTGAGCAGTTTGTAAACACATTGCTGAGGCGAAATCAGTATGTTTGTAATAGCATTAAGTTATAGACGTTGTACAATGATGAAAGAAAATGTTTACAAATAGATACTCTTAGCTTAAAAGTTGTTGCTTTTCAGGTTAATTAATGGTATTAAATGAATAGTTCTCCCCCCAAAAAATCAGATTACATTGGCGTTACATAAGTATTAATTGTTATCGGCCAGTGTGGTCCAATCTTTCAGTCTTTCTAATTATTTGTGAAATTTCCTAGCAATTTATGACTGACCAACTTTTTTTCCAGTGTAATATACATTATGTTCCAAATTACATTGATAAAGCTGAACACAGTGGACTTTAAGATTGGTAGATGATAATCATCTAGTCAACTCTGTTATGGTGTTTATAACAGATTGGATTTGAACTGTTCTCTGCAGTCATATTTAAAGAGACGAACCAGCGAAGTTCAACGGCAGCTTAAACACAAATCGGGTTCTCACGATGGTCATGCAAAGAGATGTGAAAACGCTCTCACAGAATAAAAGAGTCACCATTCAGCTCAGCGCTCTTTAAAACGCATTCAATAAGGCAGCTGTTTATGCTCATGAATATTCAATGAGTTGAGACATTGTCAGCCGCTTGGGATTGATTCAGTGTTCAACAAGTCGGCTATTCTCGATCGATTCAGATGTGAGAATTAATAGACAACATTTCAGGTTTGTACAGACATAAAGCTTGCCTTTTACAAATCAGAAAAGGAGATAGTCTTTAATTTTTGTTAGGTACAAAGAGCCTTCACACAAAACATCAGCATTCATGTGGTTTTTGAAATAAATTGGCCCTAAGGAATGAAGTCCAAGGTCATATGAAAGAAGTAGTTCATCAAAAAAATAAGATCATGTGATGATCATCCGTCACCCTGATCATATTTACATTGAAACAGTACATAACTGGAGATTTTACCATAGCTATGGGGTGTTTTTAACTATTGAGTGGTCTATTGCTTTTACAAAGCTTGGTGGATTTAAGGAACAGTTCACTCAAAAATGAAAATTCGCTGAAAATGTGCTCATCCTCAGGTCTTCAAGATGTAGATGAGTTTTTTTCTTCATCAGATTTGGAGAAATGTAGCATTGCATCAGTGTCTCATCAATGGATGCTCTGCAGTGAATGGGTGCCGTCAGAATGAGAGTCTGATAAAAACATCACAATAATCCACAGCACTCCAGTCCATCTGGAGAAGACAAAAGATAAACGATTTGTTTCTTTAGCATATAATGAGTTTATAACCAGGTGTGTTTATGAACAACTTCTCATTAAATCAGAATTTGCTGTCATAACTATCAGTTTTATATAGTTCTTCATTGATGTGCTTTCTGCAAGGATGAATACAGATAGTACTGTGATTTCTGGTCAGTTTCTACAAGGAACATCTGGGTTGATGTTTTTCTAAGCTTCATTTTTTCTCTATATTAGGTGCCAACCAGCGGGTGTAAAGTCACATGAGAGGACAAATTGTGGTTTTAAACAACCTCAGAAGAGCTCAGTTCCCCCCGAGCACTAAAAACCAACAACACAAACATGCAATTAGAGATTTGCTGATTCAGAGGTCCTGGGGAACATTTGGGTTGAAGGCTACCAATTAGGTTTTGGAGGGAATTCCACCCCGCCCCAACACAGTCATCTGAGTGCCAATGTAGGATATCAAAGGAATATTTTACCTAAAAATGCAGTTTTGTTGCCATTCACTCAACTTTATGTAACTCCAAAGTAATATGATTTTCTTTCTTCTTTGTAACACCAATTGAATTATAGAGCTTCTCTTTTTTTCTACAGTGTTTTATACTGTCAAGCATGAGAAAAGCATAATAATAGTATCATCCGTAGTTTTCAAATCTCACTTGCATCTCATTCTTAAAAAAATTGGCATGATTTGTGAGTCTGATAATACTGTAATAGTCTTATTTTAGACCTTGGTTGCCATTACAGATATAATCCACTTTTGTCGTGTGAAAAAAGCTGCTGGGACATTCTCCTTTTCTGTTTCTTGAGTATAAAGAAATGTATATTTACATTTGCATTTACCTTTATGCATTTAGCAGATGTTTCAATTCAAAGCAACTTACAAAATAGGAGCCATATTGACTAATGTGAAGCCGTAACAACAGTTAATGTAAAAGTAAAGTGTTATTAATAAATGTGACAAACATTTGCTGATCTTTTGAGGGTTTCTGATTCTGGACGTGATGTGTGATGGAGTAAATGTTGTGATTTATTTCT
This sequence comes from Carassius carassius, assembly GCF_963082965.1. Taxonomy (NCBI): domain Eukaryota; kingdom Metazoa; phylum Chordata; class Actinopteri; order Cypriniformes; family Cyprinidae; genus Carassius; species Carassius carassius. Next base: position 31,616,078 of record NC_081773.1, on the reverse strand, counting down.
TTATATTCACTCTTGATGGTGGTTCTGTCATCGATTCGGCCCATGAAACAGGTCAACAGACTCACAGATTGATTGACATGAATGGATCTGGGCTGTGGCTCTGAATCAGTGACCTGATGTTGAATGAATGTTTGTTGTTAAAAAGAAAGTAGGTCAGCGTTGCAACATGCAAAAAATGATTTGTTTATAAAGACATGAAATCCATTAGCCATCCATTAGAAACTGCATTACAGTAAGTTTTTACTACAGGTAAGAGCTAAAGTCATGGCAGCTTATGTGTTTATATTACTTCAAATCCTCAAAATAAGTTGAACAATTTGAAGTTTATTTTTTTTAAGTTATATTTTAAACACAATATATGTTTTTGCTCATTTTTGTTATCCTTAAAGCCGCAGCAGACCTGTTGTGTGTCTCCTCAAAAACACAGCGGCGTTTAGTTTCTGAATTTTTTTAAGCTCACAATCAAACAAATGCTTTGAATGTTTATCATTTAAATGAGTAAATATTAGTAACACTGAAGGACCATTTCAAATGAACTAGTGAACTGAAAAAGTTTTTTTGAGTTTTGTTTTGCTTGTATTAGTCCATAAAGCTTGTGTAGTTTAAAAAGCCTCTCGATTTTCTTTCAGTAAATTAATTGTCGCTTATTAAACCTGGTATGAGACATTGAGACACATGATCTATGATAAAACATCCCCCGTCTTCCTTTCTCATCCACATTCCTGCAGTTATCCCTTTCCTTCAGACAGCTTGTGGGAATCTCGGCTCTCTATCGGCCCTTGGGAAGCTGAGCGAGGTGCCTGTGTGTGTGTGTGTGTGTGTGTGTGTGTGTGAGAGAGAGAGACCAGGCTCTGGTGCTCATGAGAAGCTTCTGGTGAATGTGTCAGACAGAGCTCTGAAGCTCACGGGTGAGTGAACACAACCTCATGTTGATGAACACAATGCCATCCTCCTGCATTCAGCGGCCCTTTGACCCCATCAGCTGAGCTGAGCCCCTCACAACCCACCACCAGCTTATACTCATATACTACAGCTATTCACGAGTTTGTTTCATTGCTCCTAATTTTGGCCTAATATGTTGTGATTCAGAAAGTGCTGGCTTTGAGTTGCATCAGTGACTGTCTGTGAGATGAGCGAGCGCACATGAATCATGTCCCAACTATTTGGAGCAGAGATTCCAAAACTTCTTTTGTCAGCCAAAACCCTTTGAGCTGAAATATTTTTGAAGTCCTAGATATTTTAAGCTGATATTTGAAAAGTTTAACAACACATTTGCTAGTTCACGGTTCTTCAGTGTTGGTTTGTTTGTAGTCACATGTCGTGCAGGTAAACAAATCAAGTATTTAGCGAGTAAGAGATTGTTTCTGACATGGGATCTTTATATTTTCTTAATATTTGGACATTTTTCTCACAATTCTGACCTTTTTCCTCACAATTTGCAATTTCTAACAAAGAAACTGAATTGTTTGATGTTAGAATTACAAAATTTTAAATAGTTTTTTTTTTCCACCCAGAATTATGGAAAATGTTTTTTTTTGTTTATATCTCACAGTCCTGTTTTTTTTTCTCTGTATCTCTCAAATCATTTTTTAGTGGAGTAAAATATCACGAGTATATCTCACAATTGCAACTCTTTTGAATAATTAGCAATGTTAAAAAAAAGAAGAAAAGAAAAAAAGTAAAAGTGAGAATTGTGAGATGAAAAGTCACTCACAGTTGCCTTTTTTATTTTATTCCATGATGGAAACAAGCTTTTCTTTTATTAAACATGGATTTATTTATTTGACTTTTTATAATTTAATTGATTTTCAACTCACAGACCTCCTGCAGTTCCCTCACAAGTCCCAGTTTGGGAGACACTGGTGTAGATGATAATGAGTAATTTTCAAACCATTTGCCAAGTTAATGAAGAATAGTGAAAAGGTTTCTTGGAAAACATTGCTCAGTAACAGTCTTGCACAACCAACAACATTCCCAAAACTTTACGGAAGTACGTAGCATCAGTCCAGCCACAAAATCTGTCAAGTTGCAATTCTCAGTTCTTCTTTTTTTTTTTGGTCTTTCTTTTTTTGTTCTTTATCTCATTCTCACTTCTACCTCTCTCTCCCTCCATCTGCCCCTGCTTTCAGTTTTCTCTGCATCTTTCATTGTCCAGAGGGAATCTCCCCTTTTCTTCGCATGTATTGGGTTCCCATGGGTCAGGCAGCAGATGGAAGGCTGGTTTGGGGCTCATCTGTTTTTTTAATATGTTAATATATACATGGGAGTGTGTGGGTCTCCTCCTCCATCTCCTCCACTAGCAGTGTGTTGGTCTGGGATTGTGTCCTTGTTTTTGGGCAGCAGTGACTGGGAACATCTCTAGTTTCTGTGTGGGTTCAGGGTAAGACAGTGATGTGAAGAAGACAGAGCAGAGCAAGAGAGAAACACAGTCAGAAAACGAAGGAATACAAGCAGAGGAGTTTGAAGGAGGAAGTATTTTCTTCTGGATATCCGTGAAACATGGAGACTCTTTATGACGACACTGACGATGAGCGTCAGGAGAAACGAGGTAGTGCATACAGTAGCTTCATTATTGGGAAAGTCAATACTGCACTTGTGTTTCACTGCATCACATGAGTTCCTTTAGAGCTGGTTATTAACTCGAGATTTAGATTTTTAAATTGTGCATTATGTGTTAAACTCTGGTTCTGTTTCATGTTAAAAAGTGTTTTTGTTCTTCTGTTATTTAATGCATTAAGCAGGGCCTAAATCTGACTTTGTTACACCTGCCAGTGACTTGAGAAAAAAGGCATTATATATATATATATATATATATATATTTATTTTTTTACTGGCCATTAAACTAAGCACATTTTCATAAAAATTTTTTTAAAAAAATTAAAAAAATAAAAATAAAAAAACCCTGCAGGAAAATTGTGAAAACAAATTTAATTGTAATTATACTTAATATTTAGTTTTATTTAATCTAATTTTAAAATGTATTTATAAGTGTAATTAATAATAATAATATAAATAATTATTGTTATTGAATCAAATGATTAAAAAGTAATCAAATAAAAATATAACAATAATACAATTGAACTGTAATTTTAATTTATATAATAATAATAATAAACAATAATAATCATTATTTTATGTAACAACAGTACAATTACAATAAATATATATATTTTTTAATAATCGCACTAAACCATATTGGGTTCACATGCATTGTTAGAATTACAAGTCCAAGTCTTCAGAGATGTTTGTAAACTAGCAACTCTTTATTCTGTGGAGTGACATTCTGTTCTGTCGTTGAGGAAGAAGTTTTTATTTTATTTTCTGCATCCCTACATTATACATACTCTGCAGTTTTAATAATGGTTTTCCTGAACGTCCCAGTTTCTTGTAGTGAGTGTCTGGCAGACGTTTGCATACTGTAGCTGTGACCTTCTCTGTTCGTTCTTCTCCTGTTCTCAGTCTTTCCTCTGTTTACCACAACTTTTTTCCATGGCATGAACACATTTCATGTCATTCAGTGAGAAAGCATCTGGTTTGTCTCATATTGGGTTCTCTGATCAGCTGGAGGTTGGCAGAGGGTGAAGTGATTTCTGGAGCTGTATGTGTCCGGAAGTGTGGGGTCCTGACCTTGTGCTCGTCACACTGGGCTCTTTGTGTGCTGCAGCTCCTCTGACTGCGGCTCTGGCTCTCTGCTCTCTTCTGGAGCAAGCTGAAGTTTGGGGCTTTGACTTGCAGTTCTGAGTCCCTGCAGCTGTTTATTAAACCACTTCTGCTCCTCCTCCATGTCCTTCACTCTTAAAAATAAAGGTGCTCACATGGTTCCTCACTGCCTTTTTGGTTCCACAAAGAACCTTTCAGTCAAAGGTTCTTTACAGAACCAACCTTCTTTCACCACAACGAAGCTTTTGTGAAACAGAAAGGTTCTTCACTACTATTATTATGTCTACTGTCTCCTCACTTTTCCCTGTTCTCCTCTCTGTCCTCCTCTTAACTCTCAGAGATCTTCAGTCCCAATCAGCACTCTTTGTTTTTCCACTGCCGTCAACACAAAGTGAGCACAACCTGTGCCATTTAAAGACAGGATCTGGTTCAGAACAGAGCACATTTCGGCGAGTACGTGAGGGAGTGAACGTCTGAAGGCAGCAGTGAAATACGACTGTGGTCAGGAATCAGGAGTGATCACAGCTGTAAGCTGGTATGGAGAGCTGGGAAGAGTGAAATGTGGCTCGTGATTCGGGAATGTGGTGTGTTTTTGGGAGATGTGTATCAGCAGAGATGTGTAATGACAGCATTTAAGTGTTTGTGGAGAGAAGCTCAGTTTACTGAATACAGTATCAGCTCTTCTAAAAACACACATTACTATAGACAATACAAGAACATTATGCCACTTAGGACGTTATGTAGTAGATATTTAATATTTACTACAAATATTTAATTATAAAGAATATTTGTGAATTTTAGATACATTTTTTTAACATAAATATTTAAAATATGTATGCTTTAACGTTACAGAAATTAGAATTTATTTATTAAAGTATTGATCCTGGAGGAAGAAACACGCTTAACTGACATGAAAAGTCACTTTGAATGAATAAATAAATAACAACGTTAAATTATCCTGAAAGTTACGCCATATATATTCTTTATAAATATTTACGTAAATATACACAAATAAATGTAAGTAATTTGAATGAGATTTTAATGCATTTAAGTAATTATCCTGGAGGAAGAAATGGGCTTTATTGTCACTGAAAAAAATAAAAATTAAATAAAAATTAGAATATTATAATAATAATAAAAAAAAATATATATATATATATAATTTAAAGTAATTGTATAGAAATTTTATGTAAATATAATAGTGGGAGAAATTAAATTAGATTTATTGTCACACACAAAAAAATTAAGAAAAAAAAGAAAGAATAAAAATATAAAATAAATACAAAATAATGGTAATAAAAATAGGTTTGATTTTCTCTCTCGTTTTAGGGTGTCTATATTTTATATATTAAAAAAAAATACATTATTTATAATTAAAGAATCATGAATAAATACAAATTATATAACAGATAGCATCATTTACAAAATAAACAATGTAAATAAATGTACATTTACTTTGAAAACAACTGTGATTATCAAGCTATACTTTTAAGAATTCAGACTCCAATTTCAGATTCTTATTTATTAAATAATTTTAATTTGACCGTTTTATTTGTAATGTGAAGATATTTTTACACTACTGCCAGATTGATTCATTCGTCTGATATGAATCATCTGATGACTTTGATAAAACTGACCTTTCTTAGTTGACCAAAACATCACGTATTCCCTGAGTGTTTAGTGGAAAGTCTGGGAATAGAGAGGAGCGTTTCTCTTTCAGATGGGAGCATTTAAGTGGCTTCATTAGAGTGTGTGTGTGTGTGTGTGTTGTGGGTCGTGAGAGACTGTTCTGTGGGCAATACTCACTGGGTTGTGGTTAACTCGCTGCTATGGAAACTCTATTCACTAGTTGGGACAGAAAGCTTTCACCCCGGTGAGCCTCATAAAAGCTGGGCACAAACTGTCGGACGCAGACGGGCTCTGAAAGGGCCTCTCTCTGCTGCTTAATATATCTGCTTTAATTTGCCTTTGTGTGCTGGGAAAAAGGCCTCCGAGTTGAGGAACGTTCAGGATTCAGACGCTGCACAATTGGGTCCTGAATCAGAGCACTGCTGCTTTTTATCCCCGGATGAAACTGATAAATGTACACATGTAGACTCACATCTCATTATTTCAGGCTTTTTAAAAATACTGTCTTTATATTGATGAATCTCACAAGACCTCTTCAGAACCAGGGTTACTATAGTTCACTTAACCTAAAAAAAAAAAAAAATTACTTGAAATAAAATAGAAGTTAAATTAAATAAAATATAAAACGTTTATTTCAGCTATTTGCTAAGGCAACACTTTAACTGTTTAACTTTATAGGCCTATACTAAAATAACTAAAATAGAAATAGAAATAAAAACGATATATACTAGGGCTATGTGATTAATCAAAATCATCATAAAATCACAATTTGAGCGTGCACGATTTCTAAATTGCTTTATAGCATGATTTTCCGCAAACCCTGACCTCCCGCACCAATCTGAATGCAGCACGTCTAGCGCGAGAACAGAACATGCTGGGCATTAGGGCTGCACAATTAATCATATTTTAATCTCGATAACGATGTCCACCTTTCTCGATTAATTAAAAAGAATTGTCACGATATATGCCAGCTCCTTAGGCCATCCTTAAAAATATTTTCGTTTGCAGTAACAGTAATTAAACAAAAAAAAAGGTCTATATTTTTTTTTCAAGTTTCAATGTAAAAAAAAAAGTACATTTTTGTGATGTGATGACGTACATATGAATTTCAACAAATTAGCATATCGTGACGTCACTGACTGGGTCTTCAACCCGTGCCTTCGGGCGCATCATTGCAAACCTCAGTTTGATGCAGGCTATATAGACCACAAACAAATTTAAATCTTTGTCAAAAACATGTTTATTGCATGAATTTCAGGTGAGAAGAAAAAAAAATGAGGTACTGTTTTACTTGCATCCACCGCTACGTATCAATGCAACCTACAAATGAGAGACCTTTTACTTCGCTTTCTTGGGTTGTCACTTTTGTGAAAAAATCCTGTTTGATTTGAGTGACAAGTGTTCATTGAATCGATTGTAAAATCGATTTTGCATGTCTAAATAAGTTTTATACGGCAAAAAACACCAAATATGGGGAAATCCACGGACAACAGGCAGGAGGAATGTAAAGATTCAATATATTGGTAAAGACTAGGGCTGGGATAAACGATTATTTTTTAAACGATTAATCTAGCGATTATTTTTCGATGCATCGATTAATCTAGCGATTAATTTTCAGACCGATTCGATTTCGATTATCTCCCCATTAATTGACTACTAACAATTTATACATGTTGATTTACATATCTGAATGAAAAAAACATGAATTCCTTAACATTGCAATATATGTTTATTGCTCTTAAAATTACAAAATAAAAGACTGACTAAGAATGCATTAGTTTGCACTTGTATAGAGATAGCATTCAATAAAACCTTGAAGCCTTGAAAACACATAGCTTACTGAAACAAGCTTACTGAACACATAGGGCCTAGCTTACTGAAAAAAAGTTCTTCTTTCAGATGAAAATAACAACAACTTGATGTCTAGCATTCAATAAAAAAGTTCACCCAAAATACTTGTTTAGAGCAATTGAAACAATACAATAACCAATGTAAACTTGAGGGCTTTAAGCTAATACAGAGAGTGCTTTTCCAAAAAAAAAAAAAAATTAACAGTGGGAGCCAGCAGCCTGTCATGGAGAAAAAAAAAATCTCTGAATGCTCCACGTGAAACTTTGGTGTTCCGCCCTTTTTCTATCGTGTCTAATGATTTTGGTTAATATGCACGAGGGAGAGAGAGAGAGAGCGAGAGAGAGAGAGAGAGAGAGACAGCGAGACAGAGAGAGACAGCGAGAGAGAGAGAGAGAGAGAGAGAGCAAGACAGCGCTCGTGTAGTTTGAAGACTGCGAGTGCGCGAGCGCGCGTGAAACTTGGGTGTTTCGCCCTTTTTCTATCGTGTTTAATGATTTTGATTTATATGCACAAGGGAGAGTGAGAGCAAGAAGCGCTCGTGTTGTTTGAAGACTGCGCGCGTGCAGCCGGGGCTCTCTCTCGTACGCGCCCTGTCAGGCGCCGCAGTCATTCTATTCTACATCACTCACCGATCAAATAAGGCTTTGACAGCCGCCGAAAAAAAAGATCAATGCAGAAAACCCCTGGATTGGTTATATAATGTTGGACAGAATGTTGATCCGGCCATCGCGTATATTCAGCGCACATAAGGTAAACGTTTTGCAAACGTTTTTTAGAGAAATAAAAACAGGTCGACGAATCGATGCACATATTTTGCGTCGACGTATTTTTTGCGTTGACGTCATCGATGACCTCGACGCGTTGTCCCAGCCCTAGTAAAGACCAATATTTCTGATGATATATTGGCGTGAAGTTACGTGCACAATGACAAACAGGAGTGCAATATTTAAAAAAACTAAAATAAGCAGAGTGGACTGCCATAATGCAAAACATTTACTGCAGGCTTCAACATGGCTGTGTTTACGATTAAATTTCAACAACAACAACAAATCGCATAGGCAATTTTCTAGGGCTGTCAAAAAAATCGTTTTTCGAATATTGGTCGAATTTAAAATAAAAATCCACAATTTTAGGTGTGCATTAAGGAAGCTGCCTTATGAGCCCAGTCCGTGTTCCATTCCATCTCGCCGCGCGCACAGCTGTGTCTACACAACTCTCAAAGGCGGACGAGCTCGACACGCAGTATCTGCTTTCTCATCTTTCACCTCGTGTACGCGCACCGTCCGCGGTCTCAAAAAATGACCGCACGTGGATGATGAAAAAGACATAATGCAGACTGTGTGCGGACGGCCGAAGTATACTTGATCTTTATCAGTGGCGCACGAGATGCGATGACGATGTATGTGGCATTGCATTATAAGGTTATGTTAGCCTATCCAGTTTGAAGCCACTACAAAAAAAAAAAAGAGAGAGAACATCAATGTGGAGAAGATCTTGTTTACATCAAAACTGAAACCAAGTCGTTCACACAGAACGCATATTTCGCACATTTTCTAGAGGGACACCGTTGGACTCGCGTCTCGCACAAGAGAGCCGCATGTTTAGAAAGACATGTAAAATTAATGTATTAATTTAATTCTCTAAAAATATCTCGAGACTTTATGTTGGGTTTTTGTTCCCCATGCCACTGCATCTCATGTTTTTAAATGAAAAAAATGTATTCTGTGTGACTGGGTTTCAGCCCTTTTTATTTATTTAACAATGCATGCATACATGAGCCTTTTTTGTTTATAGTTCTTTAAGCAACTTGATTAATAATAATTGGTTCATAAACATTATTTTAAATATTATGTTCTTTTTTCACAGTCATGTATTCTAATGCTTTGAATAAACATGCAGTAATATTTTGCTCGATGCGCTATCTTGAGCCTCAGGAGAGAAGCAAAAAGCTTTTCTTCACCCTAACTGAAATTATGCATTTAAAATTGTATTCGAATTTTGATCATATTTAAGTAAAAAATGTGAATTTAGCTTTTCAGATATTTTGACAGCCCAAGGCGATTCAAGCCCGAAACTGTATGAGACTGAATACCGTCTGAATTCACATTTCTGTTGTAAAAAGAGAAACATTGCAGAAGTATTATTTGCTGTTATGCGTGTTTGTCCGAAGCTGCAGTTGCTGTGTGACGCCTGTTCAAAAAAATAAAAAAAAAACCTCAGAGAAAAGGTCGTTAAAATCATTTTCTTATTTTAGTTTTCGAAACGTGTGTTGGTTGATTCGTGCAATAGATTTTCGAACATAAAGTGACAGTCGACACGGTCACGATTTTAGACTAGAGAGGAGAAGGGATGGGAAAAGATCTGGGCACAGTTTTCCAGAACTTCGTGCCAAGTTAAAGCGGTGTCGAGCTGTTTTAATGAATGTTTTAGATGTATTATGGTGCCCGAACCCGTATGACTTTGAACAGTGACCACGAACATGTAGTTTACTGCAGCCGCAGCCATCATTACCAAGTGCAAGCCGTTGACTCTGACAGTGAGTGAGAGTCTGAGACGAAGCGAACGCACAGGACACAGTGTGACATCCGTGTGAATACAGATGACGTCACGGGTTTTTTTTTAATTAAAGAAGATAGCCTTCATTTGTATGTAGGCCAAGGCAATTCATATATTTACAATACTTACTTAAATATAATTAATAATATTTTATTGCGTTTGTATTAGTTGTTTGAAGAGTAAAAAAATAATTGGTCGGTCTTAACGCAAATATACAATCGGCAAGTCGGTCGGACTAAAAGCAAAATAAAAATAATTATTGAGTCGGTGCTAAATTGACGGGGTCGGTCGGGTTACGGCAAACAAGAATATTTTTAAGGATGGCCTAACCCTCACAGAAAACTTTGTGCATTTTTACTTTCTCAAAAAAAGTGAGTCACTTCATCAGTCATTATCAGTTATTATCAGTTATCCTTTTGGATGATCCAGAACTGATCACACTGTTATAAATAAGGCTATGAGCGAATAACAGAAGGCAGACATACACTCACAGCTCACTTTTATTCTTGTCTTTTTTTTATGGTCTTCATTCTTGAATGCATGCATTTTTAATAAACAAACCAAAGCCAAAGCATTTGCATGTTTTTTATTGGTTTGTTGATTTGGAGATCTGGAGCAGAACTTTTTAAGTGCTAATTTAACATCTTCAAACACACACACACACACACACACACACACACACACACACACACACACACACACGCAGTTCATTATTTTAGTCTTTGTTTTCACACTCTTGGCTTTACACTGTTTTTAATTAGGAGCTTCACAGTATGATGGCACATTTATTAAAGGAAAAATTCACCAAAAAGTTTTTTCTTTCAGTTTTACGGACTCTTGTTTTGTGATTGTTCCCTATTCTGTTGTGGAAAACAAGTGTAATATATATATATATTTTTTTTTTTTTTTTTTTTTTTTTTTTCAAACGCTTCCTGCAGCTCTTTACCATGCATTTACAACATTTCATAGTAACCACAAGAACAAAAAGCATCATCAAAGTATCATATTAAGCATGCATTTTATTGCAAGTCTTTTGCACTCCTAAGAGTCTTTATGTGACGAAAACATGCCATTTTTCAAGATTATCACTTATGACTTTAATTTTAAGCTTCATCATGTAAAACATGAAAAACAAAAGCATACAGGTTTGGAATAATATGAGCTTCAGTAAATGACAATTTTCAGTCTTGGGTGAATTATTCCTGTAATTGTAAGGTTGCACAAAAATGGGAAAAACTGACACAGATGGTATTTAGTTTTTCTGTTATTATATATTGTGAAATGACAAAAAAACATGAATTTTCACCAGATTGCTAGAATAGCTATATTTAGAAACAATAAATCATTCTAAAATTATTAGGGTGATTTATATAATTCTTTATGGAAGCCCAGAATTCTCACAATTGTGACTTTTTTCTCAGAATTGCAAGTTTATATCTCAGGATATAAAAACAAAAAATGTTTATATCTCACACTACTCTGTCCAATAACCAGTGTGTCTGCTACTGACAATATTGTAATGCATTACTTTTAAAAGTAACTTATCACACCGCTGTAGTGTAGAGTGTTAAAAGCATGGGAATGTGAATCTGTGTTGGTAACGAGTGTTTGTGTGTGTGCAGGTTGCTTCGAGTGCTGTATTAAATGTCTGGGCGGTGTGCCGTACGCGTCTCTGGTGGCCACCATCCTTTGCTTCTGCGGCGTGGCGCTCTTCTGCGGCTGTGGACACGTCGCTCTGACAGGAACCCTCACCATCCTGGAGAACCACTTCTCTAAGATCACCGCAGACCACGCCATGCTGACCGACATGTGAGTGAGGAGGGATCCGGGAAAACACTGTCAAAATTGTGATATAATATTACAATTTAAAACAGCTGTTTTCTGTGTGAATCTGTGTTAAACTGTAATTTATTTCTGTGATGCTCCGCTGTATTTTCAGCATCATTCCTCCAGTCTTCAGAGTCACATGATCTTCAGAAATCATGAAAATATGATGATTTACTGCTCGAGAAACATTTCTGATTATTATCAATGCTGAAAACAGTCGTGCTGCACGATATTTTTGTGGAAACCGTGATGTGTTTTATTTCTCAGGATTCACAGATGAACAGAAAGTTCAGGAGAACAGCATTTATTTGAAATATAAATATTTAGCAAAATTATAAATGTCTTTCTTTATTGTCACTTTTGATCAATTTAATATGCCCTTGGTTATTGAAAGTATTCATTTATTTAATTTACCAAGAATGTTTATCACATTTTTCAACATTGATAATAATCAGAAATGTTTCTTGAGCAGTAAATCATCATATTTTCATGATTTCTGAAGATCATGTGACTCTGAAGACTGGAGGAATGATGCTGAAAATACAGCGGAGCATCACAGAAATAAATTACACTTTAACACAGATTCACACAGAAAACAGCTGTTTTAGATTATAATAATATTTCACAATTTACTGTTTTATCTTTAGTGAACAGAAGAGACTTTTAAAACCTTTACAGAATTTTATTTATTCCAAACTTTTGACTGGTTGTGTATATATTTTAAATGTTCCTTTCATAAATATACAACACACATTAAGTTCACATTAAGTCTTACATTAAGTCTTACATTAAGTTTCCACTGAGTTATGACAATAGATGATTTTTTATACAGTAATGAGAGTTTGGAGGGAAATGTGAATAATTATCATGAAAGTTAAAAATTTTAGAACCATAAAAAAAAGAGAGTTAAGAGTTTATTCTGTTTTTATTTATTATATTTTATTTATTTATATAAATATATATATTTCTGGGGGGATGTCAAGGACATTTTTTTTTCAGTTTTCATCTGTGCGATCATTGTAAATGCATGCTTTGAGTCAGCAGAAGACGCTCTTACAGATGCTGAAAAGACATGACTTTAATTAAATCCTCGTGTGAAGACATTAGATGCTGTTTATGTAGATTCCCAGTAAATCATTTGATATTTTCGTCTCCAGTGTCTCAGTAGATTCTCCAGGACGTCATGCACTGAATTGAATGCGTTTTCTTGAAGTTTACCTGATCATTCAGCATCCACTGATTCACAGTTTATTTAATCTGCCTGAGCTCCAGATTCATCTCTTTAAATGAAAAGACTCACCTGTTTCGAGTAATTCTGGGCAGTTGTTTTGTCTTGCTCACATCTGTCGATGATTTCTCAGTGCTTCACATTTGTTCTGTTCTCCATCTCGAGACTCTGATTAAAGTCACATGCAGTGATGAGATGTTCTCAAACGATGCTGAGTCTGCAGGACAGAGGTCGATGGTAGAATCACCTTGCACACACACACACACACACACACTAACACTCGTGATGGTCTGAACAGAAACTGAAAACACACAAGCTGTAACATCTGTGAACTCTTCTCGTCTCCTCCTCAGAGTCCAGCTCATGCAGTACGTCATATATGGCATCGCCTCCTTCTTCTTCCTGTACGGCATCATTCTGCTGGCCGAGGGGTTTTACACCACCAGCGCCGTCAAAGAGCTGCACAGCGAGTTCAAGACCACCGTCTGCGGACGCTGCATCAGCGGCATGGTACCAGACCTCCTGATCAGTAATATAAACACAGAAAACAACTACAGAACAAATAATTATAGAAACTAAAAATTACAAATATAAAAATAAATTACTTTTTTACATATAACAGTAAAATACATTTCAAAATGAAAGCAAATAAGTAATTAATATAATATATATATATATTAGGGCTGAAACGATTCCTAAAGTTACTCGATTAACTCGATTACAAAAAATGATCGAGGCAAATTCCTCTGCCTCGAAGCCTCTTTTCATTTATCTCACGTTTGGTACTATCGCAATGATTTTTTTTTTATGTGACACAACTCGTTTACGTCACCCACAAAGTGGAAGGAGACACAAGCGCTGCGTCCGAGATCACATACTGCAAGGAGTCAGCAGTGTTTTGATGTGAGGACGTGGGCAAACGTAAAGAGAACGTCGTGACGTGTGTCCATTACAAGATAGAGCTGGTATACCACAACTAGGGCCCTGTGATTCCCACGATGCAGAAAACGCGCAGGGAATTGCGGAATCCAGTCATAAAAACGGAATTTACAGTTAAACGCGGAATGGCACGGAATTTGCCAAATTTTGAATGAATTAATCAAAAATAGGTCATTGCACTTACATCAAATCACGATATGGACTAATATCTGTAAATATTAAGCCGGAACAGTCTATTTAAATATGAATCCTGCATGTTCTGCGTGTCTGTGTTAATCAATGGAGCAGAAGCACGTCTTCCTTTATTAACACACACTAAAGCGCACGTGACGCTCCGGTGATTTCAGCGTCTGCTCTCTCACTAAATAAAGACATGAACACATGAACAACATCTCCAGAACTGCTCTGACAGTCACTTCATGAGCATCTGACCGTTTGATTCGACACATCACATACACAGAACTGTAAAGGTACGTCAACCCGTCAAAATAAAAGTCCGGTTAAAGACTATTGTTCAGCAGAATGTACATAGCCTACTACTAAAAAAAATCAAACATTATGGTTTTTAAGGTTTATTCACACAACATTTCTTCCATGTTTTATTTTTAATAGTAAATCCCCTTTGTTTACCAGAAAGTTAGGTTTGCTTAATTGTCGATAAATTAAATGAATGTTTTATGTGTTTAATGTGCATCTCAGAAAATGCTTTATTTAAAATCCCAACTGAATGGCACTTAAACGCACGTAATTCATCTGTCAACTTTCTTGTCATTGTTCACAGTACAAGCACAGACAGAGAAACAATGGGTAATAATTAAATGTTTATTTTTGATGTATGCATTGCATTCTATGCATTTAAAAAGTAAAAATATTTTTTTCTAAAAAAGGAAACTTAGTTGTTCATTTTAAGAGACCCAGGAGTCTTATTTTCTCTTGCATAATTAATATTGCACTTTAATTAAGCAAAAACACATTTTATCCGATTACTCGATTAATCAATGGAATGTTTGGTAGAATACTCGATTACTAAAATATTCGATAGCTACAGCCCTAATATATATATATATATATATATATATATATATATATATATATATAAAATAATTAAATGATAGAAACAACTTGGACCAAATAATTATATCAATGTCTGAGTCGTAATGTTTTAACATGAAAATGTTTGCATGATTAATCATTGACTGTTTAAAAACTTGCCTTTTAATAGTGGATTCTCTTAAACTTAATATGGTTAAACTTAAACGACAAAGTAATTAAAATAAAATAAATTACATAAAAAGGTAAATGACATTAATTTTAAATATATATATATATATATATATATACACACACATATAATTTAAATTTTATTAAAATAATTATTATATTGTACCAAAATAAATTAGAAAATAATTTAAAGTAGTCAAATTACAAAATAAATGCAATAAAAAATATAAATAATATAAAATAAATACTCTAAATATAAAATAAATTAGAAAAAAAAATATATATATATATATATAATGTTTAAATAATAATAATACAAAATAAAAAAAATGTTGTATCTGGAGGTGCATTACTGAAACTCTGTGTTCAACTCTGTTTCTCAGTTCGTGTTCCTGACGTACATCCTGGGAATCGCCTGGCTCGGGGTTTTCGGCTTCTCAGCGGTTCCTGTGTTTCTGTTCTACAACATGTGGTCGACCTGCGCTGCCATGCGCTCACCGACGGCCAACCTGTCCTCCATCGACAGCATCTGTGTGGATGTGCGGCAGTACGGTACGAATCCACCCCTTGACTTCACTGTAAACTCTGCTGATGTTTGGATGAGGATTTGAGTGTGTGATTGTTCATGTGGTTTGATGATGATGCAGGTATTATTCCCTGGAGCGCAACGCCAGGCAGAGCTTGCGGCTCAACACTGAGTGATATTTGCAACACCAGCGAGGTATGAAAACACATGATCCAGACTCTTACTGATTTATTTGTCATCCAGCAGTGAATATGAATGATCTGTTGTTGGTCTGTTGCAGTTCTATCTGTCTTATCATCTGTATATCGTGGCTTGTGCTGGAGCCGGAGCGACTGTCATTGCTCTGGTAAGCAGATGTTTGTTTTATGCTCAGATATATGGGGTGTTTGCTCCTCTTCCTCCTCTTTTTATCCCTTCATCCCCAGCACCATCTACTGCAAACCATGTGCTTTAAGCCCCTGATCTAATGGTTAGTTTTGCGATGAGGTCCCAGTAGTCCACCTGAGATGACTTGATTTTGTTCTGCCAAGTGCATGCATGTAAATGAATGAAAAATCAGCCAGTGGGACGTCATTCAAAGAATACTTTACTGATACCTGAAGGGAAATTTTGTCTTATTCTATCTGCAAAAAACACAAGAAACATTATGAAACACAACATTGAACACAACATGATTAGTTCAGTCCTATAATAATCAATAAAGCTGTCAATACTGCAAGCGTCCGATGTGTCGTGTCACACCATCAGCTGATGCATGGCCTGTTTGCATTACTGAAAAAATAATGAATTATTTTCTCATTTAGACTGTAATTAATCCGTTATAAATGTATCTGGTTTATGCATGTTAATTTTGTTATTTTGTTACAATTTTTACATTTATTAAATAATTATATATATATATATTATGCCTTTAACTTTTTACATTTTATTTTAATTTAATTTGATTTATTTATTTGATTATATTTAATAGTTGTCTTTTTTTCAAATTTCTTGCTTTTCACTTTAAATTTAAGTTGTAATGTTTATTTTAATTTTGTTAAATATTTATCTTACATTATTACAAATATCATGCTTTTCACAAAATATGTTATGTACTTTAATGTTTATTTTAATGTAATTGTTTAATTGATTAAATATTTAATTAAGTTTTTTTGGTTACAGATATCTTGCTTTTCACTATAAGTTTTATTTATGATGCATTTTTATTTACTACATAATCATGTGATTTTCTTAAAATCACATTTTTTCACACAAAAAAATTTGTACAGTTTATTTCCTTCTATTATTTCTTTGTAATTTATTAAATTATATATATATATATATACATATAGAAATAGGGTCCTTTTCACTATAAATTTTATTTGTAATGTAATTTTACTATCTATTTTATATATTTAAATAACTCTTGATGTTTCTGGTCTTTGTCCTGCAAAATTAAATAATTTTTCTAAACCGTGTATATGCATTTGTGGTGAGACTTATATGATTCTGCTATTCTTAAAACCCGTGCAAAGTTAATTTTAGTACCAGTGGATTTCTGTTGAAAATGTCATTTTAGAGAGGTATGTGTTTTGTCATCAGACGCTTGCAGTGTGGACAGTGATAGCGAATGAATTTCAGGACTGATTTCATCTGCACTTTCTTTATTCCGTCATTGATTTCTGTGCTTTCTCTTCCACCAGCTCATCTACATGATGGCTACCACGTATAACTTTGCTGTTTTGAAGTTTAAGAGTCGAGAGGACTGCTGCACTAAATTTTAACG
Organism: Carassius carassius; assembly: GCF_963082965.1. NCBI lineage: Eukaryota > Metazoa > Chordata > Actinopteri > Cypriniformes > Cyprinidae > Carassius > Carassius carassius. The sequence continues at coordinate 31,598,876 of NC_081773.1, read as the reverse complement.
CAGTTGCATGAAAGTGCCTAGAATGAGCAGCCACTGACAATATGGACTAAAATAATAGAAACGAGAACAAGCGAGAGAAACCTTTGATTGCTTTGACATGTAATGTGTAAATATAGGACTGTACACAGATGTAGCACTTGAACATGCCTTTGCCTTGTTTCTACAACCACTAGAAAACATTCATTTGAAGCCTAACACAAAGCCTCTCCTACAGTGTCTTTGTCTAAAGTTTTAAAGCTAAAGAACAGATGCACAGCGTAACAGAGAAAAGTGTTTTCCCTTTCATTTTCTCAATAAAGATGTTAACAAATATTGATCAGGAAATGCGATTCAAAGCAAAAAGACACATATTGAAGACTGATATAATACTGACTAATGTGTATATATATATATATATGCACACACAAACAAATACATAAAAATGCAAAAAAAATGCATATTAGAACAACTCATTAATTATCAATACTAAATACTCAATGTTGAACACAGCGGTGCTGACGAATATTTTTGTGGAAACTGATACATTTTATTTTTAAGGATTCACAGATTAATATAAAGTTCAGAAGAACAGCATTTATTTGAAAGATAAATATTTTGCAAAATTATAAATGTCTTTCTTTACTGTCACTTTTGATCAATTTAATGCATTATTGATTGATAAAAGTATAATTTTTTTTGTATTACTACAAATATAACAATTCACTCAACTCCGGATTCGATTCACAGGGCTTAAAGTATTCCGGCACCGTGCCGGATCTCCGGCGCGTGGCCGTGAGGAAAAAAAAAAATAATAATATTTGAGAGCCTGCAGATGCAGTTTAATATTTTCGAGCCAATTTATTTCTTATACCAATCATATGAGAGGAACGCAGCTTTGACTAACGTTACAAGCCTATCAGAAGCAGAGAAGGGCGTGTCCTTGCAACACAGGATGATTGACGCTCATACGTCAATGTCACGTTAGCGTTGTCGGAGAAAACAAAAATGGAGCGTAAGTTTATGAAGCCTTGGGATGATGTCCTAGACTCCTAGCAATAGATAAAGGACTCAAAAATAAATGGCGCTTTTTGGCAGTTGGTGCAAGAAACTGAGAGAGCCCGGGGCTTGTTTCTGCATGATTTGCTCGAGGAAGCTACTGTATGCCAGCAGCGGTAAGAAAGTGCTTGCTCGTTATGATTTATGTCGCGTTCCAGGCAACCCGTAACCCGTGTTTTTCCAACCTTAAACCTGTGAAAGTGCACTGGAACGGCAGTCAAACCCGTGACTTCCCACCCGTGAACTCGTACTAGATCGATGTACTCTGAGTTCTGACGTCACACAGCACGCGAAACAACAGCGCCTACGGATGCAGTGTTTATGCAAGTGGTACACGTTGAAAAATAGATTTTAGGACAATGTAACGTTGCAATAAAATTAATAATCTAGCTAAATGTCCTTGTGCTCAGAAGGTTTGGCGTGACTTGCTTGGAACGGTACAAAGTCGTTAGTCGTGGTTTGAAATAGTGACTTGCGAGCTAAAACCTGCCTGGAAAGCAGCACCAGACTCCGGTCATAGAGCCGCTGCCCGTGCACTCAAACTTACCACGACGTTGCCGGGAGTAGAGACCTGCGCGGGAGGGATTTTTCCGTCCCGCTCCCGCAAAAATATGTTATTTTCTCCCGCTCCCGGCCGCAAACAATCAAGTTTCGTCCCGCTCCCGCCCGCAAAATCCCACGGGTAAACGTATAGTAGTTTTTCTTTTTTTTTTTTTTTAATACATTGCATATTCTGCCTGCTACTCTTATTTTTTCACTTGCTCCCCTGTTGAATATAAATTTAAAAATAAATGGAAAATAAACAAATGTTTAGTTTTATTTGCGTTTAATTAAAAGTATGAACATGAACAAGGCACTTAGAACATATAAATACAGTAAAAAAAAAGTAAGAAATGTAAACAAAAAATATATACCTATAATAATAAGGCTATATAGCCTAATAAATTATATAATAATAATAAACCTGGATTTATTTCAGTTTCAAAGGAAAAGTAGGCTAGCTTATGGGGCCTGAGCAATTCATTCAAACATTTAACAAAAAATATCCTTATTCCTCAATAACAAAATAGACCAATTTTAAATATTAAGCTAAATAAATAAATAAAAATAAACTGAATTGACTAAAAAAAACGACTACTTAATGTACCCATGCAGGAATATCATGTCGTTCTCTGTTGAGGGCTTCAGTTTAATCCGTCTCTGCTCCAGTATGCCACCGCAAATACTGAAAGCCCTCTCCGATGGTGCGCTAGCTGGAATGCAAGGTACATGGCGTGTTTGCTTAATCTCGGAAATTCGTCTTTTCCACCGCTGGAGGACATCATCCGGTCTGTGTGCTTCTAATCCATCCAATTTGACATTTAAATATATCGCTATTTCGTAATCGAATTACGCATCGCTGTCTACGGTATCATCCGCATCCTCCCATTCCGCAAAATCTATTATTTTATTATATATAAAGGTCTATTTGTTTCTAGTTCCTTTATTTTGTTAGATATTTACACTCTGCGGAAGTCCCGCAAATAATTTTATTTTCCCTCAACCCGCGCACACAATAATATCTTGCCGCCCGCGTCCGCATTCACCCGTCAAATATTGTCCCGCGCCGCACTCCCGCGGGAGTGCAGGTCTCTATAGCCGGGAGCAACTATTAGCTGACACACCGTTGTCTATAACTGACCATGTCTGCGATTAAAAAATACGTGTGTGCACATTTATAGCAGAAAATGATTTGTCATTCAGAATATCGCAGCCACTGGTCACCCTGTGTAGAAAACTGGCAGAAGACTAAAAAAGCGTTCACTAGCCTGTTGGTTTCAAATCAACATGCGAGTTACATCCCAGAAAAAAAAGTGATAATAGCCTTGATTTCACTTCTAATCTTCAGTTTAGCAGTTCAGTTCTTTAAGCACGTTGAGCACTTAATTATTTAAGCACTTGTTATTGTTTAGAAGTTTATTTGACATAGTACTTTTAAATAAATGGTGCCAAACATAATCATTGAAGAGATTCACGTCTATCTCAGTCTGTTTACCATTTTTTTAAGCACTTCAAGCTCTTGTTACTGTATTTTTGTTACTATCTTCAATATTTGAATTAAGTCTGTCTGTGGAGTTTCTCTCCAAACCCCCCCCCCCCCCCCCCCCCCCCCCAAAAAAAAGTTCAGGCTCAGGATTGTTTTCCACTTTAACCCCTGGATTCAAGATTTGATTTCACGATTATTATTCTGTTAAAAAAAGAGAGATTTAAGACAATTTATAAATGAAATGTGTCCTTTTATCACTTGGACAAAATGCTTCACAGTTCTTTGTGAAATTGAAATATAACACTGTAATAATATACTAATATAGCACTTGCACATATCATTGCCCTTTTATTGATTGCTTCTGTCGTCACTTGTACGTGGCTTTGGATAAAAGCCTCTGCTAAACAGAATGTAAATGTAAAAAACTAAACTAAATTTAAACTTTAAATCAAGTATCAAATAAAAAGTAACACAAATCCAATAAATCTCTTCATATAAACAAACTAAGGCTTTGTCTGTGCTCTTTTCATTTAACATGAGAGGCAAGATCAAAGATGCAAAATAGATGCAACATGCGCAGTTTTTAATCTAAATTAGATTGTAGAAACTTGGAAGCAAAAACAGAATGATTTGACTTCAGTTTTGTGAAACTATACATAAAAAACATCTGCATGAAACAGAAAGAGCAGACGAGCTGAAGGAGACGCAGATCCACTCTCTACCAGCAGGTGGCGCTTAAAGCCTTTCCTTGATTTCTGCAGTAAACAAAGCAGCGCTGCACTTATGAACATTAATATGTGTTATACAGAAGCAAGATGAAAAGAAAAAATACCATCTAAACTTTTCTAAAGACCGTAAGTTCCTCTCAGACATGCATTCATATAAACTCTACCCCTAAATGAATCAGGATTAGTTTAAACTGATTTGACTCGTCACATATTTGAATCGATTTTCTACCAGCTCACGGTTAATCGTTAAATCCCTAAATCCAAACTTTTGAAAGTTAGTGTATCACATTTTCCACAAAAGCACGACTGTGTTCAACACTGATAATACTCAGAAATGTTTCTCGAGCAGTAAATCATCATATTTTCATGATTTCTGAAGATCATGTGACACTGAAGACTGGAGGAATGATGCTGAAAATACAGCGGAGCATCACAGAAATAAATTACACTTTAACAGAGATTCACGCAGAAAACAGCTGTTTTAAATGATAAAATATTTAACCATTTTTACAGCATTTTTGATCAAATAAATACAGCCTCGCTGAACACCAGACATCTTTAAAAAACATAAAAAACAAAATCACAATTATTCCAGTCTTTTGACTGAAGGTGTGTATAAAATATAGAATGAATTCTCTGATTTAATTATAGTTTTAATTATAGCAAATAACTTCTAAACATCTAAAAACACATCTGTATGAGCTCTGAGGTTTAATGTCTTTATGGAGAAAATGAATGTGATTTTTGCTTCTAGAATCTGTTTTATTGGGGGAAAGTTTATATATATATATATTTGCCAGTTGTGCCAGCGAGCCTTCCAGTGTTTTCTTCCTTCAGAGCGGTTTACAGTTTCAGTGTTGTTTTCATCATTTCTACTCACTTGTTTGAAGCAGTATTATGAAGATTGTTGGTATTTTTAATCTCTTGTGAAGTATTAAGGATTCAGTGCACAGCTTCACAACTAACCTAGATCTGGTGTTTTACAGTACTGCTATTTTAAATACAGACCTTTCACTGTCAACAGAGTGGAAAAAGCGTATAAAAACAAGTTAATGATTCTTAAAACATAAATATTAAGTAGCATTATCCGATTTTATTCAAAACTACATTATATTATCAGCACGCAATACAGCAGATCCTTTCATGTTTTATTATTACATGATTTGCTCATAACAATGTCTGCTTTATTATTAATGAATAAACAAACATCTGTCAGTAGGAATGATTTATGTGTGATTGGATCATTAATAAAACATTACATAACACAAACATGATCACTGAGAAAATGTGGGTTGATTATATGATTTCACTTTTGAAAGGCAGTCGATGCATTTATTCACAGATTTTATACAGACATTTAAAAACCTGGCTTTTTAAAATCACGCTAACCTTTAAGGATTCTATTAAACTTTTATTAAAAACTAGATGCAAAATCATGCATTTCACAGTGGCTTTAATTGTGACTAATATAGTCAGAAATAAACGTTTTAAAGGAACAGTTCACACAAAAATAAAAATATGCTCATCCTCATGCCATCCAAGATTAGGATGAGTTTGTTTCTTCATCAGATTTGGAGAAATGTAGCATTGGATCAATGTCTCATCAATGGATGCTCTGCAGTGAATGGGTGCCGTCAGAATGAGAGTCTGATAAAAACATCACAATAATCCACAGCACTCCAGTCCATCAGTTAACATCTGGAGAAGACAAAAGATGAAACACATCCAGCATTAAGATGTTTTTATCAGACTCTCATTCTGACGGCACCCATTCACTGCAGAGCATCCGTTGATGAGACACTGGTGCAATGCTACATTTCTCCAAACCTGATGAAGAAACAAACTCATCCTGATCTCAGATGAGCACATGTTCAGAAAGGTCCAGATCTTCAGTGTTTTTTTGAGAATGTGACTCTTGGTTGTTTTACACCAGCATTATTGACTTAACATTCAGATTGCATGCTTTATCTTACATGATTGATTTAATATTCCTCTAGGACTGTGGTGCCTGTAGTTGTTCCTTGATAAAAATAAACCTTCTTTGTGTACAAATGATCCTCGGTGGTGTTTATTGAGCGTTCGTCTGGGCTCAGTGTGTGTTTTTCATACTAACCCTCATCTCAAGCTTGCTTTGCCTCTCGTTCCCTCACACCCCAGCGTCCTCTGCATATCAATCTGTCTTCAATATGTTTTAATGTCCATTGGTTTGTAGTTGTTTGTACACTAAAGGAATAGTCTGGCTGGAAATGAACATTTACTCACTCAATGTTGATTCAAAGCTTGTGCTGTTATTATTAACTGTGCTGCAACACAGAAACAGCTCTCTCAGTGCATAACCAATTCAGTTTCAGCCTTTTATTGCTCAAAACATCATATGACTTCAGAAGACATGGAATATAATGTGCAGCTGTTATGATGCTTTTTTACTTTTCTGGTTGTGAATTCAAGAGATGTATTATTTTAAGGCCATTCTCAGCCTTGAATTTGCTTCAAAAATCCTGTGAATATTAAATTATGATGACTATTTCATATCAGTAGCAAAATATCACGGAATTACAATTACTACAAAACGATTTTTGTCTTTTCATCACAAACTGTATGATCACAGCTCTTTTATTAAGTTGGATAAGTATGAACCAGGGTTTTTATAGTTAACAAAAAAAAAGTTTCTTTTCATTTAGTTTAACTTGAAGTACTAAAATAATTAGAATTAAAGAAAATAAAATTATAATAAAAACTAGGAAAAATAAATAAATGTTATTTAACTCAAAACCACAACAAAACAACTTAAACTTAAAAAGATAATATATAAAGAAATCAAAATGTGTTTGTCATTTTTATTGGTTTTTGTTTTTATTAATTTGTATTTATTATTTCTAGTTTTTCTTGTTTTGTTTTAAGTAATAGTTACTTTATTACAGTCCATCAGGTTAAAGTATTACGTAATCTTTATTATGTTATGTTACTTAAAATGAAACATTTTGTAGATGAAATAAAGTTTAATTATAGCTAGTTTTCAAGACATGTTCATTTTTAACTTGATGTAATAAACTAAAACTGAAATTCAATAAAGTTATAAAAGTTTGAAATAAGAAGTGGATTCATTGTTTTTCTATATTAGTTTTTATAAATACTTATTATTTTTGAAATTGTTAAGTTTTCATGTTTTTAATAAAAAAAAAGTTAAACTACTTTAAATGTTTTACATTTTCACTATTGTTTATTTCAAACAGAAATGTAAAAATATATTGCATCTGTCTAAGCAGCACACAGTTTGAAACGACTTGAGTGTGAGTATATGTTCATTTAGGGATGAGTTATTCCTTTATAATGTGTGTGTGTGTGTGTGTGACCTGCTGACGGGCATCACCTCGCCCCTCTCTTACAGATCCATTACCTAATGATCCTTTCTGCAAACTGGGCCTACCTAAAGGACGCCAGTCACTTGCATGCGTACCAAGACATCAAAATGAAGGAGGAGCGGGAGCTGCAGGACATCCAGTCGCGCTCCAAAGAGTGCCTCAACTCCTACTCGTAAGGAGGGTTAACTCTGCCACCCAACCACTAACCAGCCCTAACTCACTAACTCACCGCAGTCTGTGCACATCTCTCGCTCTCCTCTCAGCCCTTTGTCAAGCTCAAACGTTGCACTAATGCTAATCGCTTTATGTATTGGATAAAAGCGTTAGCAAAATGACTAAATGTAAATGCAAATCAGATTCTGTTCGTACCCAGATGAGATTTGCCTTAAAACATCATAAACATGAATCTAATTTAAGTGCATGATTATTTGACATTAACGTTACATTCTTATGTAAAATAATATGCACTTGCATTATAAACATGTTTTGCATCCTCTCAAAATTTTAAAGCATTCCCTGTTTTTTTTTTGAAGATAAATAATCGAAGGATCCTTCTGAACTAAATCTGGCTGAATGTTCTCTGAATGTTTGGGTTTGTTCATGTGCAATATGTGCTGGAAATAGTATGTGAACAGAAGACATTACGCAACAAGATTTAGCATGTTTGTTTCAGAGAGTGGCATCTGATGGAAGCTTGTTTACAATATGGGATAAAAACGGACTTTTTCACTCATAATTCTGACTTTTTTCTTGCAATTCCGAATTTGTTTTTCTAAATTGTGAGATATGAACTTGCAATGAAGAGAAAAAAATCAGTATTGTGAAAATAAAATAATTAAAAAGCATTACCTTTCTTATTACTTTTTCCTGTAGCAACAACAAACAAATTGTGAGATTTGTATCAGAATTGTGAGATGCAAACTTGAAATTGTGAGATTATAATTTGCAATATACACTTGTAATTCAGAAAAATAAATCAGATTTTTGACAAAAAGTAAAAATTGTGAGATATAAAAACTCAGATATATAAAAGGTATAAAGTCAAAATTACAAGTAAAAAAATGGCAAGATCTAATTCCTTAAGAAAAAAACTGAATCTTGAAAAAAAGAAATTGAAAATTGAAAAATCACAACTTACAATTGCAAAATATTTCATAATTCTGAGAAAAAAGTTGAAATTGCAAGATAGTCAGAATTGCAAGTTAAAAGCCGAGGTCAAAAATTTGGGAAAAAGTTGAAATAGTGAAATGAAACCCATCTGAGAAAAAAAAGTGACTTTTTAAGAAAAAAAACTATAAAACGCTCAGAATTTCAACATAAAACTCGTACTTCTGAGATAAATGTCAGAACTTTAAGAAAATGTGATGATTGCGAGAAAAACTTGAAAAAATATCTTTTAGAAAAACATTGTGATTTGAAAACCTGCAATTATTATTGTATAACTTGCGATATTCACTCACAATTGAGATAATTCCCTCAAATATAAAAAAAAATGTAGATATAAAGTCTGAGCTGCAAGCTGTAAACTTGCTCTTATGAGTTTATAACTTCCAAATGTGTCATTCTGAGAAAAACAGCCAGAATTGTGAAATTAAAAAATGCAGTTACCTTTTTTTTTTCATTATGTGAGGGGGAAAACCAGAATTGTGAGATAAAGTCAAAACTGCAAGTCAGGCAGAAGGTTTTCACACTACCTCACGTTACGGTCCAGGCCACTAGCACACACCTCACTTCACATCACTATATCAGCAACACAAGTACTGTGAATGAAGAATGACAAAACATGAGCAACTGAAGCCTCCAGATGAACAGCAAATTAATGTTTGTAATTCTCATTCAATTGTAATTATTGTAATACAATCCTTTGTAACTACAAATCTTACCATGATTGTAAACACTTTATACTTGTTTGTATCAAAGTAGTGAGATTTGGAGGCTTTTACCCAACTTTTTCTGCTCAGCTTTTATTTTTCCTTTCTTTATTTTCTTTTTTTTAATTATTTTATTTTGATTAATGAATTATTTTGTTTTAATAGTGCATTCAAACTGCATCGGTGTGAATTTGAACTCTATGACCAGCAAAAATAATAATAATAATTGTAATGTTTTTTGGGAGGGATACAACAACAGTAACAAAATGTGCATTTGTAAATACTGACAAAATTGCTTTTTTTTTTTTTTTCACACTCTTGTTATTCATTCATCGTTTGACTCGAGCAGGACAGACAGCATTTGCCAGATTTTAATGTTATAATATGCTTTGTTTTCCTAGAGGTTTAGTCCATGTAATGTGTTCATATACTGGATGAATTCTGTATAATACTGTCTTTTTAACCTTATAGTCTACCAATATTTTTAATTCATTTTAGGGGATTCCCTTAGTGTTTACAGCTGTTTAAAAAAAAAAAGAAAAAAATATTCTGTCCTAACGGTTTATATTATACTCTTTTATAAGCCCCAAGTCCTTCATGACTTTCTTTTTTATTATTATTATTAATTTCCCACAGTGTTTTCATGTATTATGCATGTATTTTGAAGGCTTTAAACTCTGGTAATCTTGATCAACTGTGAACACACGAACTGCCCAAAACTGAGACGCTGAACGTGTGTTCAGGCCTTCAAACCAGCAATTGTATTTTATACAGAAATAAAACCTGAATAAAAGACTTTCTGAGACTCACTGAGCTTTCTTTCAAATCATTGTGTCAGTATTTTCAGCATTTGTGTAATTATAGTATTTTCAGTCTTACTGTGATTGAACAGCTCTTATGAATCAAATACAAAAGCAGATCATTAACAAAAGATACAAAATTTATTCAAGTAAGCATTAAAGTTGATAAAAACACTCATTCACACAAATTATTTTCCAGCTAGTATTTCAAGATTTCTGTATAAAGTGTGAAGATGCGGAGACTTGTTGTTGTTCACCAGAAGTCGTCATCTGGCTCCTGGTGTGATATCAGCTCAACACTGCAGAACAGAGGAAGGCTTGTAATAAAGCATGTCTCGTTGAACAGTGATTCTCTCTCACTCTCTCACACACACACACACACACACACACACACACAGTGTTACCTGCGCTCCTCGTTCTCAGACTCAAACTCCTCCTGACTGTGCTTCTCTGACACCTCCTGAGCTGAGCTCTGAAAGATCATCAACACACAGTCAAATACAACCACATACAGTTAGGACAAATATATCTAAAAATGCTAAATGGATGGAAGGACAGACAAGTAATCCTAAAATATATTTAATAAACCAAATCTGGTGACAAACTGTGTGTTGTGATGCTGAAATGATGTCCATGTACCTGCTGCTTCTGTTTGTCCTGCATGAGCATCATCATGTATTTGTGAAGAGGATTGGCCACATCAGCTGCTCCTGGTCCCGCCTCCTCCGCTCCTCCTCCAATCGCTGCGCTGGTTACTGTCACATGACCCTCTGTACCCTCTCTGTTGTCTCCAGCTTGTTCCTCATGTTGATCCTCCAGTCAGACGAAGAAACAGAAGTCAAACAGACGTCTGAGAGTCATTCGATCAAACAACACATGACTTATCAATCATCGATCAAACAGACTCCTGAACTCGTGTTATAGCTTCAATAACAATAATAAAGATTCATCACTTTAAAAAAAAAAAAAGAAGTTAAAACATTTTTTGAAAAATATTTTATTTCAGTTAAACTAAATGAAAATTAGACAAAAAAAGAACATAAAAATTCCGTTCTATTTTATTTCTCACTTTGGTTTAGTTTTGATTGATGTACCACAAAAAACTAAAACTAAAGCTTAAAAACTACATAGAAATAAAATAAAAACTTTGAAAAGTACTAAAACTTTTAACTAAAATTAAAATGAAAATAAGTTAAAAAAAATTTAAAGTTGAAAAAATATATAGTATATATTTACATACACACACACACACACACACATATATAAACCAGTAATAAAGTGGTATTACTTATTAGTAAAAAAATATATATATATATTAACCAAAGTTAAATAAAATACAACAAAATATTGTAGAAAATGAGAAATGTCGCCTTTGCATTTAGCGGAAATAAGCTGAAATAAAGCTAATACCATAAGTATAATTACTTATGAATTAGTAAAATAAAAATTAACTGAAATAACCATGGACTTATTATATTCAGCTAGTTGCCATGGCGACACTTCTCATTTTGGTTTAGTTTAGGTTAAAGTAAAAAAAAAATTATAAAATACTAAATAAACAAAAAATTCTAAACTAAAAACTATACAGATATATTTAAAAAAGTTATACAAATGAGAAAAACAACACAACAAAATGACACCAAAATACACACAAAACTCAAATGAAAATGAAAACTATCTAAAAATACAAACATAATTTCAAATCTGTACTTGTATTTTAATGGTCTCGTGCTCTCGCTCCTCTCTCTCCCTCTCCCTCATCTCCTCTCTCCTCTTCCTCTCCTCCTCCTCAGCTGCGTCATGTTCATCTGAAGCACGACACACACGACACACATGACACACGGCCAGATGAAGAGCATCAGTCACATGATCAGTCAGATGACGGTCTCACCTGTGTGTGACTCCTGGAGTTTCTCCTGATCCACAGACAGCACTGAACACACACCAGATCTACTTTAGTTTCTGCAGATCATCGCAGATCAAACATACCAGAAGACTACAAAAACCACTCTACATCTTACTGACATCAAACTTTTACCAGGACATGTTAAACTCTGACATTTGCTGGATTCTGGGTAATTCTCATACAAACTGGTAATAGAAAGGAGTGTGTACGTGGCACAGGGTCGGTCAGATCGTGAAGCGTGATCTTCTCCGGCTGAGGGGACGACGCTTCGGAGGAACTGGAGATGACTTCCTGCAGCTTGGGTGGACTGTGAAGTCAAAGAGAATTACAATAGAAATAAGGACATTTTAATGCACATTTCTCTTTTTCACATCACTTTTTCTAATGATGACCTTAATTGTCTTGTGAGTATGAGAGAGTTTGATTCATTCGAGAAATCTGATTCATTCGAGAAGTCTGATTCATTCGAGATTCATTTGAGAAGTCTGATTCATTCGAGATTCATTTGAGAAGTCTGATTCAATTGAGAAGTCCGATTCATTTGAGATTCATTTGAGAAGTCTGATTCATTCGAGATTCATTTGAGAAGTCTGATTCAATTGAGAAGTCCGATTCATTTGAGATTCATTTGAGAAGTCCGATTCATTTGAGATTCATTTGAGAAGTCCGATTCATTTGAGATTCATTTGAGAAGTCCGATTCATTTGAGAAGTCCGATTCATTCGAGATTCATTTGAGAAGTCCGATTCATTCGAGGTTCATTTGAGAAGTCCGATTCATTCGAGATTCATTTGAGAAGTCCGATTCATTCGAGATTCATTTGAGAAGTCCGATTCATTCGAGATTCATTTGAGAAGTCCGATTCATTCGAGAAGTCTGATTCATTCGAGATTCATTTGAGAAGTCCGATTCATTCGAGAAGTCCGATTCATTCGAGATTCATTTGAGAAGTCCGATTCATTCGAGATTCATTTGAGAAGTCCGATTCATTCGAGATTCATTTGAGAAGTCTGATTCATTCGAGAAGTCTGATTCATTCGAGATTCATTTGAGAAGTCTGATTCATTCGAGATTCATTTGAGAAGTCTGATTCATTTGAGAAGTCTGATTCATTTGAGATTCATTTGAGAAGTCTGATTCATTTGAGAAGTCTGATTCATTTGAGAAGTATGATTCGTTTGACTCATTCCTGTGAATCAGTTTAAACTGTCTGTATGTATGTATATATTTTAATCTTGCTTGCATTTTTTTTTAGAATCGTTTTAAGCTTGGCTTGGGGCAAAAATGACACCAAAATGGGAAAAAGGGGGAAAACAGCTTTTGTGATTAAAGTGAAATATAAAAATGAATGAAAGTGCCACAAATGAATTTTTTTTTTTTGCATTTACATTTGCTGTATATGCTTTTTTTTTGGAGTTCTAAGAATTACAACAAATCACACGTTTCTGTTGATTTATGAATGCAAGCTTTTGTTCCACATTTGCAGTGTATAAAAGCTTTTGTTGATGTAACTGAACAAATACACGAATAGCTCTACAAAGTGCTCTTCTAAAGGTAAAAAGGAGCGGTGGTGTAAATGTGAAAGCTAATGTAAGAGCAGTGACCTGCGGCTGTGGCGAGTGGTGCTCTTCATCCTGGGGCTGCTGGGAGGACTGATGGAGCAGAGGCTTTCTCCTGCAGGGATCGGTGAGATCTGTCTCTCTGGGAATACCAGCGCCGCTCTGTCAGAGTCTGGGACAAAACACACACAAACACTGCTTTTACAGGCTTCCTACACATCTACTATTTGCCAGTCCACACTTTTCCAGAATCAAGCGGTTTTAAAATGAACATGCTACATTCTGACTTTGTGTGCCAATTAGTTTGTGTTGGTAAATAACTGGAGGATTACTGTATGGAGGCACTGTAGGATTGGGTGTTCTTGAAAGAGAGTTGGAGGTAAATAATATTGCAGTAAACGTTATGCTGATGTTGTGGCTGGTCAGGCAAATGTTTGTGCTTGTTTCTGTATTAGGGCTGTAGCTATCGAATATTTTAGTAATCGAGTATTCTACCAAAAATTCCATCGATTAATCGAGTAATCGGATAAAATTTTGCTTAATTAAAGTGCAATATTAATTATGCAAGAGAAAATAAGACTCCTGGGTCTCTTAAAATGAACAACTAAGTTTCCTTTTTTAGAAAAAAATATTTTTACTTTTTAAATGCATAGAATGCAATGCATACATCAAAAATAAACATTTAATTATTACCCATTGTTTCTCTGTCTGTGCTTGTACTGTGAACAATGACAAGAAAGTTGACAGATGAATTACGTGCATTTAAGTGCCATTCAGTTGGGGTTTTAAATAAAGCATTTTCTGAGATGCACATTAAACACATAAAACATTCATTTAATTTATCGACAATTAAGCAAACCTAACTTTCTGGTAAACAAAGGGGATTTACTATTAAAAATAAAACATGTAAGAAATGTTGTGTGATTAAACCTTAAAAACCATAATGTTTGATTTTTTTTAGTAGTAGGCTATGTACATTCTGCTGAACAATAGTCTTTAACCGGACTTTTATTTTGACGGGTTGACGTACCTTTACAGTTCTGTGTATGTGATGTGTCGAATCAAACGGTCAAATGCTCATGAAGTGACTGTCAGAGCAGTTCTGGAGATGTTGTTCATGTGTTCATGTCTTTATTTAGTGAGAGAGCAGACGCTGAAATCACCGGAGCGTCACGTGCGCTTTAGTGTGTGTTAATAAAGGAAGACGTGCTTCTGCTCCATTGATTAACACAGACACGCAGAACATGCAGGATTCATATTTAAATAGACTGTTCCGGCTTAATATTTACAGATATTAGTCCATATCGTGATTTGATGTAAGTGCAATGCGTTAAACTGTAAGTTCCGTTTTTATGACTGGATTCCGCAATTCCCTGCGCGTTTTCTGCATCGTGAACGAGTAACGAGTTGTGTCACATAAAAAAAAAAAATCATTGCGATAGTACCAAACGTGAGATTTAAAATAAATTAAAACAGGCTTCGAGGCAGAGGAATTTGCCTCGATCATTTTTTGTAATCGAGTTACTCGAGGAATCGTTTCAGCCCTATCCTGTATGATATAATTGTTCATATTATCTATTAAATTACTGATATTACTGTAACTCCTCCCCTGAACTTCCCTCTGCCCTGTATCTTGGTCTCTCACACAGCGTGATTGTGAATCGATTGTGATTGCCACTCGTGTGAACGAGCTTCGATTTGCCTCCGATTTCGGGATTTTGTCGGCAATTTCACATAATTTGTCGGTGGGTAAAAAATCGGGCTAAAATCGTGCAGTGTGAACACGGCATTATTTATTTTACTTTTTTAAGAAAACAAGCAGTTAGTAAATGAACATAGTGCAAGTCTTTTTTTTAAGAACAGAATCCTAATAGTGAGTGCTAGAGTTAGAGGGTCAAATAAAGATGGAAGAGATGTGTTTTTAGCAATGTGATCTGAGAAAGTCAGCTGATCATCAATCATAACTCCAAGGCTTTTGGCTGTTTTTGAAGGAGTTATGGTTGATGTGCCTAACTGGATGGTGAAATTGTGATGAAACGATGGGTTCGATGGAACCACACGCAAGGTTGAGTTGAAGGTGATGGTCCTTCATCCAGTAAGAAATGTCTGTTAGACAAGCTGAGAGGCAAATAGCTACCGTCGGATCTTCAGGATGGAATGAGAGGTAGAGTTGAGTGTCATCAGCATAACAGTGGTATGAAAAGCCATGTTTCTGAATGACAGAACCTAATGATGCCATGTAGACAGAGAAGATAAGTGGTCCAAGAACTGAGCCCTGAGGAACCCCAGTAGCTAGATGTTGTGACTCATATAATTTTTTTTTTAAGTTAAATTTAGATTCAACTAAATTTTCTATGTCAGTTTGGTATAATTTAGTTTGAAATGACTCGTACAGCCTATTTAATTATACTTAAAAAAGAATAATAATTAAGCTGAAGTTGGCAGAACTTTAACAGTGTCTCCAAAACAGTTTCAACAAAAACCAAAAAGGAATTTTCAGTTTTCCAAAATGCCAGTGTATTACTACCAGAAACACAGATTTTACAGACCTTGCGTGAAAGCGTGAGTGTCATGATCCGTATCTGCTCCGCGGTTGCTCAGCGGTGTGGAGGAGAGACGTCTGGCTGGAGGAGAGATGAGTCTCAGCGGGTTTCTCTCTCTCGGAGAAGGGGTTCTGGTGAATTCCTGCTCAACAGGACATCCTGCAGAGGTGAAGCTCACCCTGGGCTGTGCTCTATAGGTCACTCTGGGAGGTGTGAGATCTTCAGCAGACGCTCGAGTGGCTCTGTGCTGGTGGCTCCTGTAAGCCTCCTCCAGACGCTCGGCCTCCTGCTCCAGCTCTCGTATCCGGGCCAGAGCGCTGCTTACCAGCTCAGAGTCACGCTTCGCAGGCCACGGGCCCCTGAGGGCCGGCCCTGCTTCAGATAAATTAGTGTCAGAAGCAGCTCTGGGGTTTCTGAGCAGAGCTGTGTCTATGTAAAAGTCAGGAGGAAGCAGCCTGTCAGGAATCAAACTGAGAACAGAACGATCTACCAGGGAAGGCTTGGGATTGCGGAGGATCTCGTTCTCTAGAGCTGTTCCGATCACAGAAGAACACGGCAAATAGAAGAGAGGAGAGAGAAAGAGTTTAGAGAGAGGAAAGCCAAAACCACCAAACACTGATGATGAACAGGGTTCCCACAAACATGACCTTCCTGCCTGTTTGAGATTACTGGAAAATTAATTTGGAATCATTCAGAATGATCTGTGAAGTTATTTGAATGATTCATTAATATTCACAAAAGGATCATTCAGAATGACCTATGAAATGAACATAATAAAAAGACTGATTCACAAAATAATTATTCCAAATGATTTGTGAAGTCGTTTGAAATACAAATTCATTACTAAAAAGAACGATTTGGTTTGAATTTTTTACTGTATTAACACAAACTAAAAAAAGAATGATTCAATAAAGAATCATTCAGAATAATAATGTTTATTTACCATCCAGTTTCTGGGAAATTAAATGTTTAATTTCAGATTTTAGGTTTATATCGAACTCAGAATTTATATTACTAAACTTACTCAAAAATGTAACTTACTGAAGAATGATCCACAAATGAATAATTTAGAATGATCTGTGAGGTGGTTTGAAATCCAAGTTACTAAAAATAAATGATTCCCAAATTAATCCATAAATGACATTCATTCAGTCATTCAGGAACATCTGTGAAGTGGTTTAAATGACCGATTGAAAAGAATTACTAAAAATAATGATTTGTTTACAAATGTTAAGTTACTAAGCATAGCTAGAGAAATGTATATTCAGTTTTCCAGGCTTTTGATGGCTGGGGGAACCCTGGATGAAATAAATACACGTTTGCAAGTTTTAAGCTTGCAAATTCATATGAAAGGCATTCATTCACAGAATATGAAAAGATGCTAAATGTCTAATTCAATGCAACCATCAAAATTACAAAATAATCAGACATGTAATGTAATGGCTGATGCTGCGTTCCACTAAATATGAGGAAAGTACAACTTGGAAAAGCACATAGATTTGAAGTCAGACTTCCTACCCTGAAACTCCAGTTTAGCAGAGATCTGATCGTATAACTTTAAACTGAACACAGCATGAGCTCACAGATTCCTTCTAGAGGTTTCCGAAACTCTCCAGACTCGCTGGCCTGCTGTCTGCACCTTGTTGTGTCTGCTGGAGCTGGAGCTGGAGCTCTTCAGTGTGTGTGTTCATCCACTTCATCCGCTCCTCACACTCCATCAGCTGAGCCTTCAACAGCACACACTGCTGCACCTACAGACAGAGAACCACATCAGTCAGCAAACACACAGATGAGACAGCAAATGGACTTGAACTGGAAATACATCTGAGTCACAGTCAAGAAATAAAATGACATTAATTAAATCTATATTTCTGTACACCCCCCACTCCCTGAAATATATTGTTTTGTAATGCTTTTGAATGTTTCACTTTTGATTAATAATTATTGTTATTACTATTACAATTTTTATATAAAATATTTTAAAAAGTAACAACTTTACCAGCATTTCCCTAAAGTTATCATTATTGTGATACATCTGAATGTTTCACGTTTCAATAATTATTATTATCACTAATATTAACAGATTCATTAATAATAATAATTATAATAACATAATTAATAATAATAACAGAATTAATAATAAGAAGTATAATTGAATTTGTTATTGTTATTAATAATATATTATATTAATATAATTTCCCGCAAAATACTTACTATTAATACTTGTTTTTTGAGTAATTATTATTATTATTATTATTATGTATTGAAGATGTAATTTAGATTTCTTATTTGTTTCTTTTTTTGTTTTAAAAGATCATATTCTTAATGTTTAATTACAATTTTTATTTATTTTATTTTGTATAATTAAGCACACCTTCCCCAAAATCCTCAGTATTGTAATACATCTGTGTATCTGAATAGTATTATTATTATTATTACTACTTCAATCAAATATTTAAACTTATTGTAATATGTAATTTTCCCCCAATGTTTTATTGTAATTCATCTGACTCTTACACTTTTGAGTAAATATTACTACTCCTAGTAGTAGTAGTACTGATAATAATAATAATAATAAAAATAACAGTTTGAAAAAGTTTAAAAAAAGAAAAATTAAAGGTCATCTTCTTGACAGATTTAGTGAGATTCCCCCATCGAATCTAAAGTGAAACCCAGTCAGGAGCTCAACACATGTTTCTTCACTGAGGGAATGATGTCATCAGAAGCTCTAGACCCCGCTGGGACAGACCTCGTGCTGCAGCTGTGTGTGTAAGATGTTTTTCTGCGTCTCAAAGTCTTCCTGGTCCAGTTTGCGTGCCGTCTCCCGTCTCTTGAGCTCGGCCTGCAGCGCCAGCTGCTCCTTAGACGGCGCGCTGAGCTCTGAACGACAAACACAAACCTGTTACACGTTACACATCCAACTTTTGCTTTGTTCAGACAAACAGCTAAAACCTGACTTTTTTGTGCATCTAATTTAAGCTCATAATGCAAACAGCCTGAAAGAGTCTTGTGCAGTGAGGATCCTGCAGTGCTACAGAGGAACAGAGGATGTGTTGAACAGGCCGAACTCTGAAGCGTTCCTCTGTCCTTCACCCCCCCACGCTCCTCTTTTTCTCAGCAAATGCACAATTGCAGCCAAAAGGGCCAAATTAAGAAGCAGAGCACATCCACACAGACCACTTCTGTGTTTGTTATCCCTGTTTGACCCCGTTAGATTTCAGACTCAACTGCTCAAACTTGATTTCAACAACAGCATCTTTCCCAGAACTCATACTCTGCGTATTTTTGCATATTTAGTCTGCAAATGTTTGTTGTTGGTTTTATTCCTCCTCAGAATAGACAGACAAACAAACTGTCTGGAAACGAGAAGACTTTTTACCATCCCGATCCTGCCGAAACATTACTGATGAATGGAATCGATTATAAAAATGTAATCTCTTTCAAATCATAAACACACTTGATTTTGATTGACAGTTTGAGAATAAGCAATATATATACATATATAATAAATATATAAATATTTCACAATTTTACAGCATTTTTGATCAAATAAATACAGCTTTGGTGAGCAGGAGAGTCTTCTTTCATAAAAAAAATATATATAAAAATATATTTATTTTGATTAGTTTTTAAGATGCATCAATAAGATGACTGATATTTATTAGCCCCCCCCCCCTAGTTCTGATAAATTATTGGGTTGCTCCTGTAATGATGCTAATGAACAGAGCTGGGAAACTAAGCCCACAGATGGGAAGGTAGAGAGGAAGTGGAGCTGGACCTTGTCTGAGTCTCTGGTTCTCCTGCTGCTTGTCCTCCAGCTGTCCCTTCAGCAGTCGGATGTTCATCTGCAGCTCCTGAGCGTCTCTCTTCAGCGCTGGATAGTCACTCATGTTCTCCAGTCTCTCGCTCAGCAGCTCGTTCTGTTGGGTCAGAAGAGACGCCAGCGCTCGGGACGACTCCAGCTCCATCTACATCACACATCAACATCATCATTTCCCTTCTGACAGCACACCTTCCAGCGCTCTTACTGTAGTACAGATGGATTATGGGAGCAGTTTTACCAGCAGACGTTTAACTTCTGATACACTTCTCTCATGCTCTTCTGCTTTCGTATCAATAAGAGCAGATTCCTTCTGCAGACGAACCGCTTCTTCTGCAAATGTAAGAAGAAAACATCAACAATAACTTTACAGTGCAGATCAATAAAATACTGTATCCAGTAGCAGTTATATTTGTCTTTTCTAAACCCAGACCTTTAATCCTTTGCTCATTTTCTGTCAGTTTCTCGGTTCTCTTCATGTAATCCTCCTTCAGCTCGAGCTGATATCTAAAACAGATTATGATGACATCTATGAATATGATTCAACTGTACATTCATTTACTTTACAAAAACACACAATGCAAAGACACAATATTTTTGATGAATAGAAAGTTCAAAAGTACAACATTCATTTGAAATAGAAATCAACTGTAACATTTTTTAACATTAACATTGTCTTTTCTGTCATTTGTAATAAATTCAATGCATCCGTAATAAATAAAAGTATTCGTTTGTTTAAAAAGAAATCTTACTGGCTCCAAACTTTTGAACAGTTGACCTTTCATCATTGAGTCACAAGAGCGCCACCTGCAGGATTCATGGAGTTGATGACTTACTTCTCTAACTCGCTCTTCAGTTTCTGCTCAAACGTGTCTTCCAAGGTCTTCACAGACAGCTCTCTCCTCCTCAGAAGATCATCCATGGCCTTCACCTTCTCCTCATGCAGCTTACAGCTTCTGCATCATTACCACAAAATACTATATTAATATTATAATATCCAACATTATATTCATGATATTATAAACAAAACATTCAAGTCAACAAGTCAAAAGAGATGCAGGAGTTTCGTCTTCCTTGATCTGTTCAGACCAAAGGTCATGACCTATAAAAACACTGTCAGCTTCAGAAGTAAACACTTCCTCCACTTCAGAGGTGACAGCAGTGCTATTTGAGTAATATATACTTTTATAGAATTGATTCATATTTTGAATGATCTATTTTTAAATATATTTTCATTTAATTTAGGTAAAACTTTAGTAGATTTATGTGATTTTATCATGTTTTTAATTATTTTTTAATTTTTACTTTATTATATTTTCAATTCATTTTGATTTTAATTTGTTTTAATATTTTGTATAATAATATAATATAATAATGATATTTTTAATAATATTTTTTTTAATTATTTTTTTTTTATTAGTTTAATAATTTCAATTATTTGCCAAGGCAACATTTTAAATGTTCATTTAGTTCAAATTCATCAAATATTTATATTTTACTTTATATCAGCTTTATTTCAATAACTAAAAACATTTGTTTAATAGTTTTAGTAAACAATAATAACACATCAGAGTTGATATCAGTCTTATTTCAGTATGAATTCTATACTATTAGAGTATTTTTCAATATGTAAAATTATTATTTTTATATTTTCACTTTTTATTTTAATTTTATGGTTTGTAATTTTATGTTTTTGTGTCGGTTTCATTTATTATATATAAATTTTTTTAAAATTACTTTTTTTTTTTACATTTCATATTACATTTTAGTCGCTGTGTTATGCGTTCTTGTCATATATTTGTTTTTTATTCAAGTGTTAGTTTAATAATAAAAGTAGTTTTTTATTGCATTTTTAGTTTTCGTTTCGTAATGTTGGTACTCCTCTGCAGTGAAAGAAGCACATGTGTGTTTTGGTTCAGATGAGCAGCTGTACTCACTTGTCGAAGGCCTCCGTCCTCTGTTTCATCTCAATCTCTCGGCTCCGCACAGACTCGATCTCTTTCAGCAGGGCTTGTCTTTGAGCATACATCTCCTTTTCCTCGATCTGGATCAAGTGAACCGTTGGAGATGTCATGATGTGTTTGTGTTTTGCGTGTATTGGTTGACAGAGCTGAGACTCAGTACCTCCTGTGATTTCTGTAACCTCTCGATGGCGTTCTTCTCTCGGCTCATCAGAGCCTCAGACTTCAGGTCAAACGTTCTCTCCAGGTCTCGCCGCAGCTCCAGGATTTCTCTCCGTGAAGCCTCCTTCTCGTCTCTCTTCACCTTCGTGATCTCCACCTCCATGAAGTGCTGCAGCTGTATGAAGACGGCACAAACGCTCTGTTGAGATCTTGAGCGCTGTCACAATGGAAACTGCTGGAGGGGATGAGGGGATAAACGCAGTCGGACCTTAGCTTTGAGCTCCAGCTGTGCTTGCTCCTGGATCTCCTTCCTGTACTCCGCCAGCTTGACCTCGACTGACCCCCAGCGGTCTCCTCTGTGTCGAAGCACTTCATACTCCTCGTCAATCAGCTGCAGCTTCTCAACTTCACCACAGACAAAGATGAAGAACACAGTTTGTTACACTCTTTCCTTAGGTTTAATATGACTCAAAGGAATTAAAAATGAACATCTTTTGGCAGGAATGAAAAAATGTGTAATTCTGTGCTAATGGGGTTAGCTATGGCAAAATTATAGATAATGTATTTGTCCTCACACAGTGGCACAGAGATAAGACAAACACATAACCAGTTAAAAGTTTATCTAATGTTTTCGAAAGAAGTCTCTTCTGCTCAGCAAGACTGCGTTTGTTTGATCCAAAATACTGTAAAATTTATTTCTGTGATGCTCCGCTGTATTTTCAGCATCATTCCTCCAGTCTTCAGTGTCACATGATCTTCACAAATCATGAAAATATGATGATTTACTGCTCAAGAAACATTTCTGATTATTATCAATGTTGAACACAGCGGTGCTGACCAATATTTTTGAGGAAAAACTTATTTTCCAGGATTCACAGAATTCAACAGAAAGTTCAAATTATTTGATATAGAAATCTGTTATATATGGCCAAATATATACATTATAAATGTCTCTACTTTCACTTTTGATCAATTTAATGCATCCTTGATGGAAAATACAGCTCTACATCACAGAAATAAATAACACTTTAACAGATATTCACACAGAAAACAGCTGTTTTAAACTGTAATAATATTTCACAAGTTTTACTCTAGTTTTGATCAAATAAAAGCAGCATTGGTGAGCATAAAAGAATGGTTGGTTTCTCAGTATTTTAAAATGGGCACTATTTATTTAATCTTATAAGCTATTATGAGCACTGTTGGCATTCTTTTGAAGGCTGTAATGTTTAATAAATGAAGACGAGTTGAGCTTTGTGAATGCTGGGTGTTCTTCAGACTCTGAGGAGTTTTTCATGGCGTCTGGACAGAAGCGAAGGCGTACCGAGTGATTCTTTATGAGCTGACACAGAGGTGGATTGGGTTGAAGCATCGCAGCAGTCTCTGTAAACGTGATGTTCAGTGAGCTCTGTGAAGAGACTCATCAGGAAACCTGCAGGAATAAAACAACATCCATCATCCTCATCTCCATCACAGAGAGCAGTGTCAGTATCTCACGGTGAAACAAAGGAAAAACGTTCTGTATAATCGTCCTGTACCTGTCTGTCCCTTCTGAACACCCGATGCCTGCCCAAATGAGAAAGAACCAGAAAAAGGGAAATGTATTAACTACTTCAAAGGCATTTATACATACACTGAAGAAATGTCAGTTTTATTACCAGAGATCTGTACAGCGGTGTGTGAGGGCTGATCTTCATGAGCTGCAGAAGCTCTCTGGCTGACAACACCTACACAAGTCCAACAAAAACAAGATCTGGTCTTGGTTTAAATGGGTCAAATCATGCATTTTAGTGTGGTTTTCCATGAGGTTTATTCCTAATGTTCATTTAAATGCACTTTTTCATGAGCGTTTTCCTAACAGCCTGGTGATGGAATCATGCAGCAGAATTGCAAAAGAGCACTACTCTTCACAATAGTAAGTATGAAGTCATGTGGGTCACCTTGTCTTTGCTCATTCCACACTCAGGGAGGAAGACCGAGAGCGTGTAGTCACAGCCGACGCTCCGCAGGTGATGAACGATCACGCTGTTGCATGCAGTGACTAACACTGAGTGAGCGTCTCCTCTCCGCAGCGCCGCTGGCTGCAGCTCCTGGATCAGCTGGTTCCTCAGCTGCGTCTGCACAACACACCACAGACACACAACACTTGACTGAACCTGTACTGCAGGAGGCTACTGTGAGGCCTGCAGGTTATACACATGTGGAGTTTGATTACACAATGTTTTCAGTGTTTTCAATCCTGTTCCAGATCTGACACACTCAGAGAGATGATGATGAGGATGATGATGATGGCTGGATTATGATTGGATTACATCTGAAGCTGAAGCAGGCTGTTACTGGGCTGACCAGACACAGACAGACAGATAGACAGAAGAACGATAGATCGACGGACAGAACAAGAGACTGAATGATACATAGGACAATAAACAGTCAGATAGATACAGTATATAGACAAACAGACAGACTGATAGATAGATAGATAGATAGATAGACAGGCAAATAAAAATAACGATAAATTGAATCACAGATAGATAAACAGACAGATAAAACGGTAGAAATATAAATAGAATGATAGACAGAACGACAGACTGAGACACAGATAGCTGTAGAAGACACGTTTAGGTCTCGGGTTCTGGTCTTTGTGTAAAATCAAGTCAGTAAACATCCCAGTGTTGCCGTTATGAATATAATAATGATAATATAATAATCATCTGAGTACACGGACCTTCAGCGCGTCCAGAAGCCCGCGGCTCCTGAAGGTCTGATAGAGCTTCTGTCGCAGCTCATCCGGGGATAAACTCTGCTCTCCGCTCCCAGACATCACTATTCACCGACAAACAAGATCATTCACCGATAATCGATCGACATCCACCGAATTAATCGTTCAGTAATGCTCCACAGTCCGTTTCTTAGCAACGCGCGCCGCAGCGCTTTAAAAATCCTAACTGACAACAGACTGTTGTGTTTCCGGACTCGGCGTTATGACGTCAGACTGGCTGAGCGCTCTCATTGGCTATTTTGTGTCAGCTGGGTCAACGCACCGGAAACGGGAACTATTGATCGTGTATGTTCCTCATCTGCTGTAGTTCAGTTTATATTCAACTATTATCCACAATATTCGCTTTGTGACTCACATAATTCGTTATTTATTTAAAGAAGGTTTTGTTAGATGGCTTATAATTTCTGAAAAAACGCTGAACTGACGTCAGAATTGCCGTGGTGAGACGTGTTTACATGTGCATCAGTGTTTATGTACATTAATATGTAATAAATGACCGCTGGTTTCGTGTTTACAGCTCTAAACTCTGATTATTAACCATGTCGGGGAGTTATTATTTCGTTATGGTGGGTCATCATGATAACCCCGTGTTTGAGATGGAGTTTCTCCCTCCTGGAAAGACTGAATCAAAGGTGAGCATCATCATAATAACCCTGATATTAGAGTTATGATCTGATGCTGATGTTTGTGTGTCTGCTGCTGCAGGATGACCACAGACATCTGAACCAGTTCATCGCTCATGCTGCTCTGGATCTGGTGGATGAGAACATGTGGCAGTCCAACAACATGTACCTGAAGACCGTGGACAAGTTCAACGAGTGGTTTGTTTCTGCCTTCGTCACAGCTGGACATATCCTTCTCACACACTGCACTGCAGGACACAGAGACATATGCAATATCACACAGTCAAATAAATCATGTTCTATTTTTTTAGGATATATATATTCAGCATATTTGATGATAATATGTATTTAAATTAAGATTTTTATAAATGTACATTATATATATATATATATATATATAAATTATTATTTATATATAAAAATATTAATTAAATTTTTAATTGTAAGTATTTTGTAATTGTAATATTTCAGTATTGATTTCGGCTAGACTCAGTTAAATCTTTTTTATATAAATGGTGAATTGTATTTTATTTCAAGTAGCAGTTTTAGTTTTATAATAATTTATAATAATAATAAATAAAAAAAATTAATTTATAAAGCTTTGAAAATCTGAAAAACAAAATTTACTTTGCATTGTTTTTTATAAAAATTTATAGAAATAAAGTAAATTTTATATTTGCAATTTTTGTATAACAAAGTATCCCAGGTACTGCCATCCCAGATTTGTATTTCTAAGGCTGATAAATGTTCGATTCCCCAGGAACACATGACAGGTAAAAATTGATAGCCTGAATGCACTGTAAGTTGCTTTGGATAAAAGCGTCTGCAAAATGCATAAATTGAAAAAAAAATAATAATAATAATAAAAAATAATATATATATATATATATATATATATATATAGATATATTATTATTATTATTATTATTAAGTATTTCTTTATTTTCTTTAAATTTATATATATATAAATACAAGTATTTTTTTATTTCCTTTAAATGTATATATATATATATATATATATATATATATATATATATATATATATATATATATATATATATAAATTTAAAAAAAATAAAAAAATACTTTTATATATATATATAAAGGTTTAAATAAGTTTTAACAGACCTATTGCATGTATTAAGTGTGTAAAAAAAAAACTAACACTAGCTTCTCTTATCTTTTTGTATTCGATCTATTTTTGTATTATTTATTATATAATAATAATAATAATAACAAAAAACTGCTATGTGTACTGTATTAAGCTGAGACTTGTAGCACTTTTATATCATTGCTCTTTGGTTGATTTCAATTGCTTCCATTGTCTTCACTTGGATAAAAGCGTCTGCTAAAAGATTAAATGTTTTATTCCTTAACCCTCACATACATATGAGATTTATTATGCTCCATGATATTCGGCAAGAGGACGGAATCAAGAACTTCTTTAATGATGTTTATGATATGTACATCAAGGTAACTTCTGTATTATTCTTTAGCGATATTTCAGTGCCATATAAATGCATTGTGTTTGTTTTAAAACACTTTTGTGTTTTTTATCCAGTTTGCAATGAATCCCTTCTATGAAGCCAACGCACCGATTCGCTCCACAGCTTTCGACAGGAAAGTGCAGTTTCTTGGGAAGAAGCATCTGCTCAGTTAATTCATGTTAGTAAATGTACATGTTTCTGATGTCATGCATCAATATACAGCTGTGCTGTTCATGTTTCAGTTGTTTATACTCATCATTACCAGCTTATATTCACATTCTTACCTTCTACTGTACAACCAATGAAGTGTGATTTCAGATGGTTTTTTAAATAGGTGTAATAGCATCAAATAGGAATGCAAGAAAGACCGAAAACCTACTACTTATTTTCAACTGCATGCTGATTACTGTTGTCTATTAATAACCTCACATCAAATAAACAATTTGTTCAAGTATTGTTTAATACTTCTTTAATTTCAATTTAACAATGTACAATATTGAGATTTAAGTGCTTCTTTTCAAAGTGCATTTTCATCCATATTTTTAGTACAAGTATTGTGTATATTTTTGGCACTCTCTACATAATTATGTTAATATATATTAGAAATGATCACACAGAGTATGAACACCTGTCCTGCATTAGTTAATCATAGTTATAGGAAAAGAAAATCACATGAAACGCACACTGCAAGAAAAATCCGCATTTCCCTCTTGTTTTCCAGTATAATATATGAACGTCCTTAAAACAAGAAGCATTTACTTAAAAATCAAACTGCATGTGACAGACTTGTTCTCACATAAGATTTTTAACTAAAAATGGGACTATGGGGTAAGAGGAATAAATTCAATATATATGTTAGATGGAAAAAAGTGAAGTTATCTTACACAGCTGTACTCCTTTTGCAATAAGGACGTTATTTTTAATGGAAAACAAGAAAACAAAAGCCAGGTTTTCGCAGTGCATTTATTGCATTTGCTTTTCACTATTTGACTGCCATGCAAGACAAAATGATATCCGTCTATCTATGCAATAACCTGCTCGAATCCCAGAAGACAGATTTTTATGTATGTATATATATATATATATATAGAAGACATCTGAATGCACAGAATCTTTTAAATTCATGCATTTCAGTTCAGATACAAGAACGCCACCCAATGAAAGCAACCCAGTGTTAACGAGTAAGTGCATGTTCAAATAGAACGCAGACGCTGATCACTCGAGGATCATTACATATCAAGCTGGTCTGTTAACAGCACGCTGTGCTGCTGCGAGGCTTTCTGTGCAGGTTGACGGTGTCTGTTGGAATCAAATGCTCGTGTCGATCCTCCAAAGCCAGAACTCTTCTGACGGCTTCCTCGAATGCGACCGCGACATTAGTCGAATCTTTAGCGCTGGTCTCGAAGTACGGGTATCCTCCGCTTTCCCTGCACCACTCCTGAGCTTCCTCGCTGGTCACCTGCCTCTCCGTCACGTCCACCTTGTTTCCCAGAAGCACGAACGGGAAGCTGTCGGGCTCCTTGACGTCGGCGTAGAAGATGAACTCCTTCCTCCAGTTGTTGAGGTTGTGGAAGCTCTGGCTGTCGTCCACGCTGAAGGTGAGCAGGCAGCAGTCGGAGCCACGGTAGAAGGGCGTCCGCAGGCTCCGGAATCGCTCCTGACCCGCCGTGTCCCAGATCTGCAGCGTGACCGTGCGGCCGTCCACCTCCAGGTCTTTATTGAGGAACTCCACGCCGATGGTGTGAAAGAGATGGGCGTCGAACTTGTTGGTGACGTAGCGGTTCATGAGCGAGCTCTTTCCCACTCCACCGTCGCCCAGGAGAATGACTTTAAGAAGAGATGATTTAGACGACATGGTGTTTGTAGACGACGCCCTGTGAACTGAAGATCAGCATCTTAAAGACTGAAACAAGTCATGATTCTCCAATAAAACGGTTTATTTACACTATCGCTCAAAAGTTAGGAGAAATTTAGATGTTGCTAAAAGAAGTCTTTCTGATTACTGAGGCTGCATTTATTTGATCAATAATATAGTAAAAACTGTAAAATTATTGTTATTTAAAATAAATGATTTTTATGTAAATCTGTGTTAAAGTGTAATTTATTTCTGTGATGCTCCGCTGTATTTTCAGCATCATTCCTCCAGTCTTCAGAGTCACATGATCTTCAGAAATCATGAAAATATGATGATTGAGTATTTTTTGTGGAAGCAAAGTTTAAGGACTGTGGTAAAAAAATAAATATATATATATTTTTAATAATCAAGAATGCATTATATTGATCAAAAGTGAATGTAAATTCATGTTTAATATTACACAAGATTTTATTTCAAATAAATGCTGTTCTTTGAACTTTCTATTCATCAAATAATCCTGAAAAATAAAATGCATCACGGAACAGCAATAAAATACATTTTAACATATTCAAATAAAAAAAGGAATATTAAATTCCAGGAAATATTACACAATTTTTACTGTTTTGATCAAATAAATGCAGCCTTGGGAAGCAGACGAGTGTCTTTCAAAAATATTGTAATAAAATTAATAAAAAATCTATTATTCCACACTTTTGACTGTTAGTGTATATTATTTCTTTTAGTAAACACCTGTAAAAGTGTTAATATTTGATATACTTGAATAAACACATTTGTGGCTCTAGAATGGTGCCGAAGAACAAATGTAGTACCAGCCGGTGAAGAGGGGTTTAAAAAACACGGTTTCATTTCTGTAAAACAGTTTGTTTAATAATAAACTGATTCAGAAATTTGACTATTTAAAAAGAAGTAGGTTTCACTTACCTTTACTGCCTCAAATAATTCATCATTCAAAACCTAGAAAAAAATACATAAATCCCTAAATTAGAAATATTATCCTGACATACTAGACTAATCAAATTAAGATCTATGCAACAGATACTTAATACTGTAATGTGTTTTCTGCATATATTATTAAAGTATTCAGTTATTCATGCTGAAGTGAGATGTATTATTGAAATATTTCACACACAGCACATTACATCTCAGTTGTTATTATTTTCCATGATGTATGTTTCTATATGCAGTATAATGATGATGTAGGTTTTACACAAAAAGCAGAAATATAACCAGTAAATGATGTTTAAATATTATGTAGAAACATCCAATATTTTTTTGTATTATTATCTTTGTTAAAATAACTACATTGTGTTTAAACATTCAATAATTGGTAGATTTATAATGGTCATATTTTTGCATTTTGTGACATTATGTTTAAGCTTCCAAAAGCTAGTATAGTGTTTCATATTTTTGTGAAAATTATTTTTTAATTTTATTCAAATTTCCAATATCTGATAAAACATGGATGCTTTCATTTCTGTTTGTGTAAAAACAAAAACGACATTATCACTATATTGCATCGGCAGAAACATATAATCCTAATCAGCACTAGGTCAGTGTTTTCTGCTCTAGACACAAGTCAAGCTAGCATGACTCTGACAGGTCAGTTTAGCACTAAATGAAGGCTTGAGTAAGGTCCAGTGAGACTCACAGTAGTTTTCTCTCAGCTGCTGGCGGGGACTCGGTCATGTGCTCCTGTCTGTCCTGGATCACATGCAACAGTGTGCTTTACAATTCAGACAACATGAAACACAGCCAGAGTTTAGACACACACAGATCGACTTCAATACAGTTACACAGGCCTGCTGGAGAAAACACTGAAGGCACTGCACAGAGCTGCATGCTATTAGTGCAGACTTTATTATTATTTTTACATTTTTTTCCCTCCATTCAATTTATTTTTGAGGTTCAATTTGACCAGCAAGACAAAACTCGTTTTCAACACGACAGGAGAGTGATTCAGAAATTAATTACAATATTCCAGTTTACTCAATTCAGAAATGTGAAAATAATCCTGAGAACATCTTGTCATCTTATGAAATATAAATGTGGTTGATACTATTAAACAAGTGGCTGAAACTGCTTATATGGCTAATATTTAAAATATTTATAACACAGCATCAAATACTTGATTCTGATTGGCCAATCCATGCAATCACAAAAATATATCATATTATAATATTATTTAGAAATCCTTCTGTCGATCTATCTACAGTGGGGCAAATAAGTATTTGATACACTGGTGATTTTTCAAGTTTTCCCACTTAGAAAGAATGGAGAGATCTGTCATTTTCATTGTAGGCACACCTCAACTGTGAGAGACAGAATCTAAAACAGAAACCAGAAAATCACATCATAGGATTTTTTTATCATTTCCATTTGATACAATAGAAAAATAGAACTTAATATTTTACAGAAACTTTTGTTGACAGTTACAGAGGACAGACATTTCCTGTAGTTCTTGACCAGGTTTGCACACACTGCAGCAGGGACTTTGGCCCACTCCTCTACACAGGTCTTCTCCAGATCGTTCAAGTTTTGGGGCTGTAGCTGGCCAACATGTAGTTTCAGCTCACTCCATAGATCTTCTATTGGGTTCAGGCGTGGAGACTGGCTAGTCCAATCCAGGACCTTGAAATGCTTCTTACGGAGCCACTCCTTTGTTGCCCTGGCTGTGTGTTTGGGGTCACTGTCAAGCTGGAAGACCCATCTTCAATGCTCTTGCTAAGGGAAGGAGGTTGTTGCCCAAAATCGCCCAATACATGGCCCCTTCCATCCTCCCTTCAATACAGTGCAGCCGTCCTGTCCCCTTTACAGAAAAGCACCCCATAAGCATGATGTTTCCACCCCCATGCTTCACGGTTGGGATGGTGTTCTTGGGATTGTACTCATCCTTCTTCTTCCTCCAAACACGGCGAGTGGAGTTTATACCAAAAAGTTATATTTACTTGACCTTCTCCCATGCCTCCTCTGGATCATCCAGAAACTTCAGACGGGCCTGGACATGTACTGGCTTGAGCAGGGGGACCTTGTGCGCGCTGCAGGATTTTAATCCATGAAGGTGTAGTGTTTTACTAATGGGAACCATTGAGACTGTGGTTCCAGCTCTCTTCAGGTCATTGACCAGGTCCTCCTGTGTAGTTCTAGGCTGACAGGTGTCTTCTATGCAGGTAACAAGTTCAAACTGGTGCAGTTAATACAGGTAATGAGTGGAGGATAGGAGGGCTTCTTAAAGACTAACTAACAGGTCTGTGAGAGCTAGAATTCTTGCTGGTTGGTAGGCAATCAAATACTCATTTCATGCAATAAAATTAATTATTCATACGATGTGATTTTCTGTTTTTTTTTGTTTTGTTTTACATTCTTTCTCTAACAGTTGAGGTGTACCTACGATGAAAATTACAGATCTCTGCATTCTTTGTAAGTGGGAAAACTTTAAAAACCGGCAGTGTATAAATTCTTATGACCAAATACTCTCTCTCTCTCTCTATATATATATATTTATATTATATAATATTATTATTAGATTACATATTGCTTAAGGAAACAAAGTAATACAACAAATGGTGTCATGTATTAATATGTATTATTTATGAATAGTAATATAATTCTGATTTATTTGGAACACGTGATAACGATAGTTTGAATCGGGATGTATTAATAATTATTAAATCACTAATACAACACTATATCGCTTGAAATAACACATTTATTTTGAGATGAAATATGAGCCGGACTTGATTTGATGATATTGGCCCTATTGGTTTATTTACTAAACTGCACGAGCAGCGGTTAGCGAACCAAACGAGGACGTCGTTTAAAGTGAAGAAGACCCATAAATGAGTGAGGTGTTGAACTTGAGACTAAACGACACAAAGTGAGTCAGTCAGGAGGAAATAAACAGCTCGAACTGGAGCTCAATAACCGCGGATCTAACGCAGATTTGAGCTGAAAGAGACTCGATCTCACCTGCTGCTGCTTCTGAACACATCGAGCTTCAGGAACCGGAAATCTAGATTCGATCATAAGAAACAAAACAAGCAATAAAGCCGAATGTAACGAGTTTAGGAGCTCTTCCTCTGATCTCTGATGGTGCCGCTCTCCTGCAATCCTATTGGCTGGTGAGTGTCATGTGACCCCACTGGCTGATAGTCGATCACGTGATATGGTGCTACATAAACAGAAGAGCTGATTAACACATTCGTGCTGGTACACAGATAAACAGTACGATGATTCGTGTGTGTGTGTCTATATATATATATATATATATCGTCCCCTTGGAATTATAAGGTTCTATATGCATTCCGAGTAGTTTTGAGATATTGAGCTTCAAAGTTTTTGCATTCCATTCGACTGTGTAGATAGAACCTTATTGTCTTTTTTAAATAAAAATTCCATAATGTATATAACATTTAAAAAAAAATCTATCACATAATGTAAATAAGTTGTCACAGAATAACAATATGGGAATAACTCTATTTTGACAAAAATGACAGATAGAACCTTATAATTCCAAGGGGATGATATATATATATATGTATATATATAATGTGTATGTGTGTGAATCAGATGCTTTGAGGTAATTTTGGAAATGAAATTAAAGCACACAAGTTCGTGCACTAATTAGGACCAGAGACATAAGCACCATACAAAAGTATCTTTATTAAGACCAATTTATTAAAAACCTAGTCAATAGCACACAGGGTGGAAGGCCAAGGCCTCAACTTGGACCCTAAAAGAGTTTACACACAAAGAAGAGGAGAATTCACACAATCACTCATTGAAAACTGTAACAGAGTAACACAAACACAACTCGAAACACACTATCAGTCACACACCCAAAAGTACACACATATAAACAAATGATCACAAGGATAATGGGTATAGAGACCAACTTAGTACATTAACCCACCCAACACTTTCACACAAAAAAGCTAATAAACCCAACCCCAAAGACTACAAGATAGCTAAAATAGACATGACCATTCCCCTGATGGCAATCAGTTCAAGAAAGGAATAAATCAATAAACACACAAGACAAAACAAATCATCAGTATTTCGACCACTCTGACCTCAAACGTATTTACAAAGACAAGAAATCACATACAATAATCATTAAACAATTTTTCAAAATAAATAAATAAATAAAACAAAAACCCACAAACTAAGAGACAATAAATTGCCGGAAGACACTGGGACAAACAACATGAAACAATAAGTGTGTGTTCCTTCTATCTTTGATTTCAGAACAAGGGTGACTCCCTCCCAACCAAACTCGACACACAAGGTTGGGCAAAGAAGGAAAGATCCCAAATGCCTTTTTCAGGCGACAACCAGGGTCTAGCACGCCGAATGATCAAGGTTCCTTATTGTTTGGTGTAGTTTGAGTAGATGGGTAATTGCTTCGAATTGTCCCGCCTTCAATCCATTCAAAACTGGAGGAATAAGCCGTCCAGTCACACATGACTTAAACCCTAATTACCATGACCAAACATTTAACCTTTCATTAAAAAAAATAAATTTTTAATGTAAAAAAAAAAAAAAGGTTCAAGGGATTATCAAAATGTGTCAAACTTTCCATGAGTTCCAGAGACACTGAGAATTTGTTCTGAGAATCAGATTTGTAAACAGCTTTAATCAAGTATTTGGATTGAAAAGGACTTTTACGTCCATATATTAATTTAGTCTCATGATGAACAAATTAAAATATGGATTAAATATTGGAAACATGATAACAGTAAAAGAGCAGGTTGATCCTGAACTACAGGTGTAACGTTTACTGACTATTGAATGGTAAGATCCTCAGAGAGTCACTACTGAAGAAAGGAAAGAGTGTGTCAGTGAAGGTGGTTGTGAATTTGTGTAGATTTGTGTTAGTTACAGGATCAGAGAATGACACCGTTCCTCTGTCATAGTCCAGATCAACTCTCACATGCTCAACTTCCTGTTCAACAAGAAAACCAAACGGCTCAAGCATTCCCTGCCTCACACTCCAGACATCAGTGTTAAAGAAATCATATTGCTTCCTCGGGTTTGATGCTGTAGTTACTCCAGCAATCCACCATCGACACTCTTTAACTTCCACATCCCAGCAGTGTGTTCCTGAGTTAAAACCCTCTGATCCCAGAACACAGAGAAACCCGTTGAATCTCTCTGGATTATCTGGAAGCAGGTAATTGGTCTTGCTCCAGCTCACACTGGTCAGATCATCAGACAGAGCGAGATCTGGATGAGCCGTGTTTGGATCCAGAATCACAGGAGCTGATGAGACACAAACAACAGATGCTTTTATTCTGATGTTCATATAATGATCAAGAGTGAACTGAACATAGATGAATATGAATTATGACACTTATTCTGATTGATCAAACACATCAGAAACTTTACTCTGATGACTGTTAGTTAGAGCTGCAAGATTGTGATCTCGATTCAAACACCCACACAATCTCAATTACAACAACTCGTGTTAATTAACCTTAGGGGAAAAAAATCATACTTTGTAGCAATACTGGAACTTTCAAATCTGTTTTCTGACACAGAGAGATCAGTTATCATGTTTAGGTGTGAAAAAGCTTCACAAACAGTCTTTTAAACCCCAAAGTACTGTTTCTGTCTTTCAGTCATTCATATTATCAAAGAAATACAGGGATACATGTTTATAGTTCAGAAATAAACACTGATGTCCATGATAGCGACCAAAATAGAGCAAATCTCTTTTTGAAATTAAATGGGGCTTCAAATAATGTTTGTGTCGATTGCATTGTTAGTGAAAAGTAATGCTGTGCAAAAAAATCGAATGCGATTTTCATGCGCATCTCGTCAGTAAAGGCGCTCCTGTGATTAGAAGTATATCTCCAGCACGTGCGTTCAGATCAAAGTAGCCAGGTTTTCAAAATCCTGCCCAGTTGCTTCTCAAAACTAGTCCAAAAGTAGCCCAATCGCGTTTCCAGGAGGTTTTGTTTAGCAGCTAAACATCACATTATTGGTATTGGGGTCGCTTCGACCTGCAGACATGAAAAATAACCGCAGACTTGGCAAAACTGGTTGGCCTTTACTACACAGAGCCGTAGTTCACTGAAAATCCACACAAAACCGATTTCAAAATGCAGGCAATTCTTTGTCGATTTTGAAAGCGATTTTGTGTAGCTTGTCGGTGCACTATGGCTCTGTGTAGTAAATGCCGCTCCACCTGAACCAGTGTTGCCAAGTCTGCGGTTGTTTTTCATGTCCGCGGGTTGAAGCGACCCCAATACCAATAATGTGATGTTTAGCCCCTAAAATTAGAATTTTACCAAGGCAGCCCTGCCAAAAAATGATTTTTTTATCGGTGAACCTCCTGGGAACGCGATTGGGCTAGTTTTGGACTAGTTTTTAGAAGCAACTGGGCAGGATTTGTTTTGAAAACCTGGCAAACCGGATCTCTCACACACACACACACACACACACACACAAACACACAGGTGCATCTCAATAAATTAGAGTGTCGTGGAAAAGTTATTTCAAGTAATTCAACTCAAATTGTGAAACTCGTGTTTAAACTACTTAAGTGCACACAGACTTAAGTAGTTTAAAACTTTGGTTCTTTTAATTGTGATGATTTTGGCTCACATTTAACAAAAACCCACCAATTCACAATCTCAACAAATTAGAATACTTCATAAGACCAATAAAAAAAAAACATTTAGTGAATTGTTGGCCTTCTGGAAAGTATGTTAATTTACAAAAACTGCATTCTTCCATCTTAGAAACATTGCCAAGCTACGAAACATGTTATCTTTTTCTGATGCAGAAAAGCTAGTTCATGCATTCATGACCTCTAGACTGGACTATTGTAATGCACTTCTAGGTGGTTGTCCTGCTTCGTCAATAAACAAGCTACAGGTAGTCCAAAATGCAGCAGCTAGAGTCCTAACCAGGTCAAGAAAATATTATCATATTACCCCAATTTTACAGTCTCTGCACTGGCACCTATTAAGTTCTGTATCAGTTACAAATTATCATTACTTACCTATAAGGCCATAAATGTTTTAGCTCCTGCGTACCTAACTAGCCTTCTACCACGTTACAACCCATCATGCTCCCTAAG
Organism: Carassius carassius; assembly: GCF_963082965.1. Taxonomy (NCBI): domain Eukaryota; kingdom Metazoa; phylum Chordata; class Actinopteri; order Cypriniformes; family Cyprinidae; genus Carassius; species Carassius carassius. The sequence goes on along the minus strand of NC_081773.1, from coordinate 31,562,255 downwards.
GTCACAAAACGCTGGACTTTTGGTAGTTCCTAGGATAGCAAAGTCCACTAAAGGAGGTAGAGCTTTTTCACATTTGGCTCCCAAACTCTGGAATAGCCTTCCTGATAATGTTCGGGGTTCTGACACATTGGCTCTGTTTAAATCTAGATTAGAAACGCATCTCTTTTGCCAAGCATTCGAATAATGTATCTTAGATTGTGAGTGTAGTTGCATCTGATCAAATGCGCATTTTTATTCTTTAGCTTAGGTTAAACTAATTAATTTTACTTTGTTGGATCTGCAGCTAATTATGTCTCTATTTGTTTCTATGTTTTGCCACGGGATTTACATCCCGTGGTAACTAGGATTTGCACGCTCCAGTCTGGATCCAGAACACCTGAGAAGAGATTATGCTGACCCCTCAGAGGACCCCAGATGATGCTAACCCTGAATCAACAAACATAACTAACAAATATTGCTACAAGTGTGACTGCATCATATAATATTATTAATTATTAATAATATTAATAATGTTCATTGTCTGGCTGACTACGTCTTGTATTAATTTTTTTACACATTCTGTCGTACTGTATGTGCACAAACTGACAGTCACCACATATAAGCTATTACTAAATATTGTAGAAACATAATTTTCTGTAAAGTTGCTTTGTAATGATTTGTATTGTAAAAAGTACTATACAAATAAACTTGAATTGAATTGAATTGAATTGAACGGTTCATGTACTCAGTACTTGGTAAGGGCTCATTTTGCTTTAATTACTGCCTCAATTCGGCGTGGCGTGGAGGTGATCAGTTTGTGGCACTGCTGAGGTGGTCTGGAAGCCCAGGTTTCTTTGACAGTGGCCTTCAGCTCATCTGCATTGTTTGGTCTCTTGTTTCTCATCTTCCTCTTGACAATAGCCCATAGATTCTCTCTGGGGTTCAGGTCTGGTGAGTTTGTTGGCCAGTCAAGCGCACCAACACCATGGTCATTTAACCAACTTTTGGTGCTTTTGGCAGTGTGCAGGTGCCAAATCCTGCTGGAAAATTAAATCAGGATCTTCAAAAAGCTGGTCAGCAAAAGGAAGCATGGAGTGCTCCAAAATTTCATGGTAAATGGGTACAGTGACTTTGGTTTTCAAAAAACACAATGGGACCAACCCCAGCAAATGACATTGCATCCCAAATCATCACAGACTGTGGAAACTTAACACTGGACTTCAAGCAACTTGGGCAATGAGCTTCTCCACCCTTCCTCCAGACTTTAGGACCTTGGTTTCCAAATGAAATACAAAACTTGCTCTCATCTGAAAAGAGGACTTTGGACCATTGGTCAGCAGTCCAGTTCTTCTTCTCCTTAGCCCAGGTAAGACGCCTCTGACATTGTCTGTGGTTCAGGAGTGGCTTAACGAGAGGAATACGACAGCTGTAGCCAAATTCCTTGACACGTCTGTGTGTGCTGGCTCTTGCCTTGATCCCAGTCTCAGTCCATTCTTTGTGAAGCTCACTCAAATTCTTGAATCTTTTTTGCTTGACAATCCTCATAAGTCTGCGGTTCTCTTGGTTGGTTGTGCATCTTTTTCTTGGATACAGCACTCTGTGAACAGGCAGCTTCTTTGGCAATGAATGTTTGTGGCTTACCCTCCTTGTGAAGGGTGTCAATGATTGTCTTTTGGAAAACTGTCAGATCAGCAGTCTTCCCCATGATTGTGTAGCCTAGTGAACCAAACTGAGAGACCATTTTGTAGGCTCAGGAAACCTTTGCAGGTGTTTTGAGTTAATTAGTTGATTGGCATGTCATCATATTCTAATTTGTTGTGAATTGGTGGGTTTTTATTAAATGTTAGCCAAAATCATCACAATTAAAAGAACCAAAGACTTAAAGAGATAATTTTGATTTTTGGGTGAACTATGTCATTAATAACTTACCCTCATGTCGTTCCAAACCTGTGAGACCTCCGTTTATCTTTGGAACACAGTTTAAGATATTTTAGATTTAGTCCGAGAGCTCTCAGTCCCTCCATTGAAACTGTGTGCAAGGTATACTGTCCATGTCCAGAAAGGTAAGAAAAACATCAAAGTAGTCCATGTGACATCAGAGGGTCAGTTAGAATTTTTTGAAGCATCGAAAATACATTTTGGTCCAAAAATAACAAAAACTACGACTTTATTCAGCATTGCCTTCTCTTCCGTGTCAGTTGTGAGAGAGTTCAAAACAAAGCAGTTTGTGATATCCGGTTCGCGAACGAATCATTCGATGTAACCGGATCTTTTTGAACCAGTTCACCAAATCAAACTGAATCGTTTTAAGTGGTTCGCGTCTCCAATACGCATTAATCCACAAATGACTTAAGCTGTTAACTTTTTTAATGTGACTGACACTCCCTCTGAGTTCAAACAACCAATATCCTGGAGTAATTCATTTACTCAAACAGTACACTGACTGAACTACTGTGAAGAGATAACTGAAGATGAACACCGAGCCGAGCCAGATAACGAACAAAAGATTGACTCGTTCACGAGTCAAGAACTGGTTGCGTCGGTTTTCGGATCACCAGTAGTTCTTTCGGACAGTTCGATTCAATAAACCAGTTGAAGAAAACGGTTCACCAGTTCTGTGAATCAATCTAGTTCAGAATCAATCACCAAAAGAATCAGTTCGGTTCAGACGCTCTGTGTGTCGGTCTGCTTCACACTGAATCAGACATGTGCAGTATGATCAGATCCTCGGTTCTCGAATCGGACGCGTTTGACAGGAAACGGTTATTGACTCATGAATGAGTCATTATCTGGTTCGGCTCGGTGTTCATCTTCAGTTCTCTCTTCACAGCAGTTCAGTCAGTGTAATGTTTGAGTAAATAAATTACTCCGGGATATTGGTTTGTTTGAACTCAGAGGGAGTGTCAGCAACATTAAAAAAGTTAACAGCTTAAGTCATTTGTGGATTAATGCGTATTGGAGATGCAAACCATTTAAAACGATTCAGTTCGATTTGGTGAACTGGTTCAAAAAGATCCGGTTACATCGAATGATTCGTTCGCGAACCGGATATCACAAACTGCTTTGTTTTGAACTCTCTCACAACAGACACGGAAGAGAAGACAATGCTGAATAAAGTTGTAGTTTTTGCTATTTTTGAACCAAAATGTATTTTCGATGCTTCAAAATATTCTAACTGACCCTCTGATGTCACATGGACTACTTTGATGTTTTTCTTACCTTTCTGGACATGGACAGTATACCTTGCACACAGTTTCAATGGAGGGACTGAGAGCTCTCGGACTAAATCTAAAATATCTTAAACTGTGTTCCAAAAATAAACGGAGGTCTCACGGGTTTGGAACGACATGAGGGTAAGTTATTAATGACATAATTTTGATTTTTGGGTGAACTATACCTTTAAACTACTTCAGTCCATGTGCATTGAATTTATTTAATACACAAGTTTCACAATTTGAGTTGAATTACTGAAATAAAATTAAACACTGTTAAATAATTTGCACCAATTAATATTTTGTCACAAACGTTTTTTGTTTTGTTTATAATATTGATCATCTGGTTATTCACACATAATGCCGAAATCTGTAAATATTCCCTCATGCATCACTTCCAGTGTGTGTGTAACAGCACAGATCTTCTCCAGACTCACTGTTTTGGACGATGTCCTGCATCTTCTTCCAGACTCTGAAAGGCAGGTTGCCCAAGTATCGTGGCATGTCAATCAAAGCTCCAGAAGGCATCTGTGGATCCAGATGTGATGAGATCTGGACTCTGGAAGAACAATCAGGATCAGAACTGAAGTGGCTTTGGCTTCAGAAGCAGAGAGAGCACAGACACCAGATCACTCACCTTTCCATCGTGACTGAAAACTCCTGCAGAACAAACACACCATTGATCATCAAGAACTCAATCAATCAATCAATCAATCAATCAATCAATGGATGATCTGAAATCAGACCTTCAGAAAGCAGACGTCACTGGCTTTCATCATCTCCTCCGTGTCTTTGATTGTGTGTGAAAGAGCTGAGATGTGTCTGTTCATCTCCTCCAGCTTCTCCTTCATCATCTGCTTCTTTTGCTCCTCTTCCTCTCTCAGTGCAGTTATTGTAGTTTCTTCTTCATCTCTGAGAAACTGATGAAGCTTCTCAAACTGCTGTTTAATCTGACGCTCTGTGTGCTCAGCTTGAGACTGAAATCAAATCACATTCAGTTCAATCATCTCAATCAACACACATCAACACATCACATCATTCAGATCCAAGAGAAACTCAGACACCGACATATAACAGATCCAGAAGCAGATTTCTGCTCATCATTTAAAACAATAATAAACTGGCATCCATTATATTAATTACAACAAATCATAATTGTGTATAGTGATCTACACCTGTACTGAAAATGATTCTTGATTCTGTTTCCTCACCTTGATGTGTTGAACTGTTTTCTCAAACTCTTCTTCTACGTTTCCTGTCTTTTTAAATTTCTCCTTCAATGACTCCAGTGCTGTATTGATCTCCTCCTAGAGTTGAATAAAAATATATAAAACAGCAGATTACACTGAAGAGAAATATTTTTTGTTAATACAAAATACACTTAAATCTAACTTTTTAACAGCATGAAATTGGTTAAGAGGTCTTACCCAGTATAACTACACTTTAGTATGACACTATTTAGTGCACAGAAAAACAGAAGAAACCACTATGGGGCAAATACGTTTTCACATCAGATATATTTCATTAAGTTGAGTAAAATGACAGAGAGCTATACCTACCTTATATGATGAAACCACTTCACTTATTGGTCTAAATGTGTGATTGACATCTTTTTGTGAATCTCTGCACACGACACACGCAGGCTGTCTGTCCTCCAGACACAAGAGTTCGAGTTTCTCACTGTGTAAACTGCAGATCCCCTCAGATCCTGATGAATGCCTCTCATTTCTGTCCTTCAGGAACGACTCACACAAGTTTTGTAACGCCATATTTTCTGGAGGAAGATCTTTTGAAGATCTTCTACTGCAGACAGGACACTCCTGAGTTTTCTTGGTTCCCCAGAACTGTTGAAGACACTCTTTACAGAAACTGTGACTACATGATAAAAGAACAGGAGTCTTGAAGATTTCACAGCACACAGGACAAATATAGTCACATTCAGCTGATGAAGCCATTTTCACTGTTTGAGCTCCAGCAACCTTTACTTTCACCTTCTGAATGACTTGCAAAAATGAAAAATCACGAGAATCACTAAACCTCTTCAAAATCTTTCTCTTCGTTGTTCACTGAAGGCTGATTCTTTGTTGCTTTTGTCAGAGAGAAGAAATTCAGTGTGACACAAAGGTGAAATAACATGTCTCCTCCTGGTTAGTGTTGTAAGAGGGTGGAGCTTCTGATCACCTTTTGTGTTTAACCCTTTAACATTCAACCCTAAAAGGAGCCAATATTATATATATTTATATATTTATCCTATTGGCTGGTGTGTGTCATGTGACTCGCTGGCTCACAGTCGATCAGATGACGTGTTTCTACGAAAAACAGAAGAATTGCAGACGCTTGAAGCTGATTCACATTCGTACTGGTTCTGAGTTACAGATATTCTGTATTCGGGTATCGCACTTGGCCGATAGTGAACCCACAGACACAAACTTGTCAGTTCTGACCCAGTCGACAATTTGGTCTCACAATGATGTCACCATGAGCTCACATGATTCTCATACTGTGGTCAGTGTGAGGTCAGCTTTGGACCCAAAAGTATAAACAGACTAAAAATGATGCAAATAAAATTGATGTATTGCCAAAAGTCAAGCAACACAATCGATCTCTCCTCTTCTGTTAAAGATTGTTGGATGAGGTGAGCTGGAAACCAAACAGGCCAAACATGTTGGTAGAGCAGAGGGAATAGGTTGTTGAACTGGCGTGGCAGGATGAATGAATGCAGGTGGAGTGAGGTCTAAAGCACAAGAGAAACAGAATTACAACACCAACAAAACACATGACCCAAAAACTGGTCCAAAAGACACTGGGAGGCTTTAGCACAGTACCACATCTGCAGACTGAACTATCTGACAGAAAGTGACTGAAGACCCAGAGTTTAAATACTGGAGGCAGATGAGTTGATTGGCAGCAGGTGATTCACATTCAGAAATCAGCCACAGAAAGGAGTGCACAGCCACACCCTGGGATACACAACTCACAAACATACAAGCACAGACACACAAAAAGCAAAAACACAGCTGGCCAGAAATCTAAATCCCTGACACATTCTATTAATTGATCTAAAAGTTCCCCAATATTGGTCAGTAATATCACAAACATGTAGAATTTCATCTTTTATTTCCTTCCAAGTTTTTCTACAATTCGGTTTAATTGTATTTTTTTCAGTTTGGTGTTGGCATTGGACAAACATTTCAATTTAACAGATACATTCTGCTTCCGGGGTTGTTTTGGTGACTCTTTTTTGGTTCTTAACTTTGATTTCTTTGTCCCCTTGGAAAGACTGGACACATCCTGATACACAGAGAACAATAGGCTTCATCATCACAATCAGTTGATAACATCTTTACAGGTGAAAATAACTATTAGTTAAAAAAATAAAAAATAAAAAAATAAAACAACTCATGCATCCATGCTTCCACAAAGCATTCTTGTATAGTTACTAAAATATGATCCCGAGTTAGTAATGTAGTCTAGTAATGATCTGATTTGGGAAGTATAAGAAATCATAAATACTGATATGCAACCTAAAGCCAGGGACACACTTAATGACTAGCTAAAACATTGTGAGATTGAACTGAACACATTTATGATTTTAAAGTGTTCCTGACTGAGCTGGCAAGATGACTGGTTCACATGTAAGGTTACCTGGCTAACACATGTACCTGGCTAACATGGGGCCAGGGCACAGTGCATATTGGCATTATAATGTCAAATCAGTGTATTTGAATAGCAAATAAAGAAACCACCCACCATTTCTCCAGAACAGAACAGCAATTCCACTTTCGAAAGGCTGTGTAACAAATGTAAATCACTATAGTGATGTTTGATCCCTGAATGAATTGTTCAAATGTGGAAATTTGAAGTGTAGACTAAGTATGTGTGTAAGATAAAAAGGTGTATATCAGTATAAATAGTGTGTGTTCCACAATTATTGTCAAGAGTTCATGAGATGGATTGCCTGAGGGAAGAAACTGTTCCTGTGTCTGGTCGTTCTGGTGCTCAGTGCTCTGTAGCGTCGACCAGATGGCAACAGTTCAAAGAGGGAGTGTGCTGGGTGTGAGGGGTCCAGAGTGATTTTAACAGCCCTTTTGCTCACTCTGGATAAGTACAGTTCTTGAATAGATGGGAGGGTTGTACCGATAATTCGCTCAGCAGTCCGGACTAACCTCTGTAGTCTTCTGAAGTCAGATTTTGAAGCTGAGCTTAACCAGACAGTTGAACCAGACATTGTCCGATGGCCAACTGTTGGCTTGTCATGTCCCAGGTTTTATCTGTGAGTTATATGGCCTCTTGGGTGGTCCTTGGCCATTCAAAGTGGTCCCCAGACCTTCTGCTGTCAATCTTAAGGTCTGGCTATGCAAGACTATGGGTAGAGCAATCAAAAACTCTTTTAGAAACAAATGTTCATTTCTTACTCTGTGATAGTAGCACATTTTTAATACATAAATTAGTACCCATCTCTTAAAACATGATAATTCCATGGTTTGTAGTTGGCTATTTAATGTACCTTTAGTGATTAATAATCTTTTTGCTTTGAACTATTCGTGAACCAATTCAAACCAGTTTGCAAACTGTTTGATCAACTCTTTGAAATGAATCGACTCTTCTTGTGAAGACAAAGAAAGCCATGTAGGTCTGAAAGAATATGAGTAAGTGATGACAGATCTCCATGAAATCAATGGAAGTTTATTGTTTTTTAGTATGAATATTTCAGCCTTAAAGTTAGCTATAAACTAGTTTACATTTAGAAGATATAAGCATTCAAAACTTACAGTCTCTGACTTAAGCCACTATTGATCAAGGATTTTGATGACATCACCCTGCACCACAGCTTCTCATCAAACTTTGTCCAATCAAATGCTCTATATTCTGAAAAGGCAGCTGTAATTGGTCAATTGTTCACAGAGTTAGTGTTTTCTGTATGGTGAATGGCACTTAGTGCACTATATACGAGATAGGGATTGATTCAGATTCAGTTTATGTTCAGTTTCAGAAATATGGTTTTGAGTTGTGTCCATTTTCTATGCATTTTATTAAAAAAGTCAAATATCACCACTGAACAAGCTCAGAGCTGAAGGTACAGAAGGTTTTAGCCTGCTTCATTGTCAAATATCTATTATATTATATAAAAAAAAACAAGATGCTGTCGTCTTGACAATGAATCTTGGCAGAGTTATAGATTTGAAATTATTAATAAAGAATTCTATGAATAGAAGTGTAAAATTAATGCATCTATTAAAATAGTTAAATGTAAAGCAAAATTTACAGCCATTATAATGTTACAATGCTAATATAATCATACATTGACTGTTATCTACCTACAATCAGAAAACAGAATATCAATAACACTGACATGAATGTAATTCTCCTCATTTTCATGCAGGTTTGCACCTGTGTATTATGAAAGCTGAGCAACAGCTTAATCAGCGAAGTCTTTTGTTGTTGTTGAGATGGTTAATAAAGTCACAGTCTAAACGATGTCCTTTGTGTCGCCGCTAAAAGATGTCAGATTTATCATCAGAACAGGATCCAGAGATCAGAACCACGTGATCCAGACCGATCTCTCCGCTTGCTGACCTACCACGCTCGGCCTCAAAGATGATCTGGAGAAACCAAACCATTCATAAACATACTGGAATAAGCTGGAGAACATCAAACATATCAATACAAGGTCTAGAACAAATAATTAGACATATCAAAACCGAATCAATAACTTGCTTGTAACTTGTTAAAAAAAAATCAGTATATGCTAATATTTTCTTAATATTTTTGTCATTGTCATTTTTCTATATGGCACAATGTACTGTATTGATATAATTTATATTTTAATTAAAAAATTTAGATTTTTGTTTTTTTAATAGACATTTCTGTAAAATTTATGAAAAATGTCAGTGCAGAATATTTTTTCCTTTCTTTACAGTGTAGTTGTAATAGGTAAATAATACAAACATAAATATATACTTTTAAATATAGAATAAATATTTAAACTAAAATATTAATGTGACAAAAATAACAATAAACTTGTCTTAAAAAATACTATTTATGTGTCTGTGTGCGTTATATACATTATTATTACTTTATATACACACATATATAGAGACACACACACACACATATATATATATATATATATATATATATATATATATATATATATATATATATAGATTTAGTTAAACAATAAGAATATTTTTTACCATCCACTCATTTTTTTCCCCTATATATCTTAATATTTTTATCATGTTTTCTAGTACAAGAAAAGTGAGATACAAAATGACTTAAAATGATTCATATTAAGTGAATTTAATGCTTAAAAAAAGAAAAAAGTTACATAAATTAGACTAGGAATTGCATTTGTTTCCTTATTTGTTAATTTGAAGCATAAACTGACATTATTTTGAATGATTATTCAGAAAACAATACTTAAGTAAATACTTTTGAATCTAAAGTAAATGCATTCTGATTTAAGAATGTTTAGATATTTTTTTACTGGAATCCAAGATATAAATAGTGAAGAAGCAAATAGTTTTTTGTGCAGTTTGTGGCTCAAGTATCACACCTTTCAATTTTAATAACTTAAAAAAACTCATTCTGTATAAGTGTATGTCACGGTTGGTCAACCGTGATCTCTGGGTTTTGCACTTTGTGGGTGAAGTCTGTGTGTTACGCGTCAGCACTGATTAGTTTGTGGCCGTCTCCGTTAATTGTCATCAGCAACAGCTGTCACTCATTACTCATCCCTATATATTGGCTTGTCTAGCGTCTTGTGTTCGTGAGAGTGTTGTTTCATGTTTGTAACCTATGCCTTACTTTCTTGTGTGTTCCTGTGTTGGATGTCCGTGTCTCCCCGGAACCCCGTCCACTCTACGCAACCCACCACCAAGCAACACCACTTACCTTCGGCTCGCTTCCCCGCAGTTCCTGTGTCACCCTCTCCTGCTGCCAACTCACCTCCGCCTTCCGGATTCGTCACTCATCACCACCATCTTGGACTGTGCATTCCTCCCAGTGTTATTTGTGTCTCAGTTTTTTATTGTCTCATTGTTTTCATTAAATCTCATTAATCTCGCACTTGCTTCCTGCCACTCCTTCACCCAGTCGTTACAGAATGCTCTCACCAACCATGGAAGCAGCGAGCACCACTTCACTGTCTGAATTCATTCACCACAGCGTCAACCACATGGATCAGCAGCGGGAGAGCATCTTGAACACCAGACGCGCGATCCAAGCGCTGGTGACACAGGTGTCCGAGCTCACCCAGCAGATTAATCAATTCACCTCTCCCTTTGCGCCCACTGCACCGCCTGCGCTGCCCGCCCGTGGCGGACTTCTCCATTCAGTTCCGCACCCTGGCTGCCGCGTGCTCAGAAGGAGATCTACCTCCTCGAGCTGCCCCCAACGCTCAACGGCCTAATCGACCTGGCGCTTCGGGTGGACGCTCGGATTAACCACCTGGGTAGACAAGTCAGTCCTACACGCCATTACGTCTCTCCGGAAAGGGGGCGCTCGAGTCGAGGGAACATGGTCGGTCCCGTCTTCGATCATGAACCCATGCAGGTGGGTAGAGCTCAGCTTTCCCAGAGGGAGAGAGAGCGGCGGAGGTCCCAAGGACTGTGTTTATATTGCGGTAAGTTTGAGGCTACTATCGGGTGGGATCTCCGCCGGGAAGTCCTCAACCACATCATCGACTCTCCTTACCTTGAAACTGCGGTGGGAGAACCACACTCACGACTGTCACGCCCTTCTGGACTCTGGGGCCGATGGTAATTTCATTGACTCATGACTGTGTCTCATCCCATCCATGTCACCGCACTCAATGGCCAGGAACTGCCATACCTCACCCACTACACTGAACCCATCACTCTGCTCACCTCAGGCAACCACAGTGAAACCATATCCTTTTACCTCATGGACTCCCCTGTAGCTCCCATTGTTTTAGGTCACCCCTGGTTAATCAAATATAATCCACTCCAACACTGTCACCTTGTGGAGTGAAAGTTGTCATGAGTCTTGTCTGGTTTCTGCTTGTCCTGTTGTGCCTGTTTCTGTCTTACAGAAAGAGACCATGGTGTTATCAAACGTGCCCGCAGAGTACTTGGACCTGAAGGAGGCGTTCAGTAAGTCCCGTGCTGCTTCTCTTCCTCCGCATCGTCCCTACGACTGTGCTATAGATTTAGTGCCAGGTAAGTCTCCGCCTAAGGGCAAACTTTACTCTCTTTCTATTCCGGAGAGGGAGGCCATGGAGAAATACATTTCTGATTCCTTGGCATCGAGGTTCATCCGCCCTTCCTCTTCTCCAGCGGGGGCGGGATTCTTTTTTGTGGGTAGAAAGGATGGTTCTCTGTGACCTTGTATTGACTACCGAGAGCTGCACAACATCACAATAAAGAACACCTATTTGTTACCGTTGATGTCTTCAGCTTTCGAGAGGTTACAGGGAGCATCCGTATTCACAAAATTGGATTTATGTAACGTTTATCATTTGGTGCTGCATCAGGAAGGGGGATGAATGGAAAACCGCCTTTAACACCCCTAGAGGGCACTTTGAATATTTGGTGATGCTGTTCGGGCTCTCCAACTCGCCAGGGGTTTCCAAGCACTCGTTAATGACGTGTTGAGAGACATGGTAGATCAGTTTATATATGTTTACCTGGATGACATACTGATTTTTTCTTCATTTCTCCAGGAACATGTTCAACACGTCAGACGAGTGCTCCAGAGATTACTCGAGAATGGGCTTTTTGTCAAGGCGGAGAAATGCGTATTCCATGCACAGTCTGTTCCCTTCCTAGGGTATATCGTCTCGTCCGAGGGAATACGTATGGATCCTGACAAAGTTAAGGCTGTGATAGATTGGCCATCTCCAGATTCCCGTAAGGCCCTACAGTGGTTTCTGGGGTTCGCCAATTTCTATCGACGTTTCATCCGTAATTTCAGCCAACTAGTCTCACCTCTGATGGCCTTGACCTCCCCCAGTACTCCGTTCAGGTGGTCGGATGCAGCCGAAACTGCATTTACCAACCTCAAGAGCCGCTTCGTTTCGGCTCCCATTCTTGTAGCCCCTGATCCCACACGGCAGTTCGTGGTGGAGGTCGACGCATCAGAGGTGGGGGCAGGAGCAGTTCTTTCCAAACGTGCTACCTTGGACGATAAGATGCATCCCTGCGCGTTTTTCTCTCATCAGTTATCTCCTGCTGAACGCAATTATGACATTGGTAACAGAGAATTGTTGGCCGTCAAATTAGCTTTAGAGGAGTGGCGTCAGTGGTTGGAAGGTTCAGGGGTACCTTTCATTGTTTGGACCGATCACAAGAATTTAGAGTACATTAGAACCGCCAAAAGCCTCAATTCACTTTTTTTTGGTCATTTTGATTTTACTCTGTCGTACCGCCCGGGTTCCAAAAATGTCAAACCCGATTCTTTTTCACGTCTTTTTGATCCTTCCGCCCGCCCGGTGACTCCCGAGTGTATTTTACCTGAGAAAATAGTCATCTCAGCACTCGTATAGGAGGTCGAATCGAAGGTCTAGACGGCCTTAGAAGGGGTAACGCCTCCACCCGGTTGCCCACCGAATCGTTTATTTGTGCCGGAAGACTTACAGTCTGAAGTTATTCAGTGGGGTCACTGCTCTAACGTTGCTTATCATCCAGGGATAAGCCGAACCAAGGGGTTAGTTAAACAACGATTGTGGGTGCCACTTATGGCTCGTGACGTCCACGATTTTGTTTTGGCTTGCCCAGTTTGCGCCAGTGGTAAGTCGTCTAACCGGCCTCCTGATGGGCCTCTTCAACCGCTGTCTGTCCCTTCGAGACCCTGGTCACTTATCGCACTAGATTTTGTTACCGCCCTCCCGCCCTCTAATGGCATGATGGTCGTTTTGACCGTAGTGGACCGGTTCTCGAAGGCGGCACATTTCATTCCCTTGCCCAAATTACCGACAGCCAAGGAGACAATGGTCACTGTCCTAGATCACGTCTTTCGGTTACATGGCCTCCCGGTAGACGTGGTTTCTGACAGGGGATCCCAATTCATATCCAAATTTTGGAAAGAATTTTGTAAGTTGCTAGGAGCGACGGTTAGCCTGTCTTCTGGTTATCATCCCCAGAGTAACGGGCAGTCTGAGCGAGCCAACCAAGATTTAGAGAGAACGTTGCGATGTTTGGTCTCCAAGAATCCTTCTTCCTGGAGCCAACAACTCTCCATGGTGGAGTACGCTCACAATTCGTTACCAGTGTCAGCCACGGGCCTCTCTCCATTTCAGTGCAGCTTAGGTTACCAGCCACCAGCTTTTCCTAGTCTGGGATCTGAAGTCACGGTCCCCTCCCCTCACGCATTTGTCCAGAGGTGCCCTGCATCTGGACCAGAGCCTGCGAGACTCTGCTCCGGATGAGGGAGTGCACTAAGGCCAAGGCCGATCGCCACCGGTCAAAGCCTCCCGTTTACGTCGTGGGTCAAAAGGTGTGGCTTTCTACTAACAATATTCCTCTCCGTTCCGTTTCTAACAAATTAGCTCCCAAATTCATTGGCCCGTTTACTGTCACCAAGATCATTAGTCCGGTGACAGTCCGCCTCAAACTACCTCCAGCGTACAGGAGGATACATCCCACCTTCCATGTGTCCAAAATTAAACCCGTGTTTTATTCACGTATTAATCTGCCTACCCCGGTTCCCACGCCGCCGCGTCTCGTAGATGGGGAACCGACCTATTCGGTTAATCGTATTCTGGACTCGAGACGGAGGGGACAAGGATTCCAGTACTTGGTGGACTGGGAAGGTTACGGTCCGGAGGAGAGGAGTTGGGTACCTGCTAGGGACATACTGGATCACTCCCTTATTGATGATTACAATCAGCAGGTAGGCCTTTCTGGGAACTCCAGGAGGCGTTTTTAGAGGGGGGGGGGGGGGTACTGTCACGGTTGTTAAACCGTGATCTCTGGGTTTTGCACTTTGTGGGTGAAGTCTGTGTGTTACGCGTCAGCACTGATTAGTTTGTGGGCGTCTCCGTTAATTGTCATCAGCAACAGCTGTCACTAATTACGCATTCCTATATATTGGCTTGTCTAGCGTCTTGTGTTCGTGAGAGCGTTGTTTCATGTTTGTAACCTATGCCTTGCTTTCTTATGTGTTTCTGCGTTGGATGTCCGTCTCTCCCCGGAACTCCGTCCACTCTACGCAACCCACAACCAAGCAACACCACTTACCTTCGGCTCGCTTCCCCGCAGTTCCTGTGTCACCCTCTCCTGCTGCCAACTCACCTCCGCCTTTCGGATTCGTCTTTCCTCACCACCATCTTGGACTGTGCATTCCTCCCAGCATTATTTGTGTCTCAGTTTTGTATTGTCTCATTGTTTTCATTAAATCTCATTAATCTCACACTTGCTTCCTGCCACTCCTTCACCCAGTCGTTACAGTGTAACTCACGGCGTGTGGCGTGTCTTCTGTCCAGCTGATGGTGATCTGCTCGGACTGCCAGCTGTCGTTCACAGGGTTTCTTCTCTCCCAGACAGCCACAGCGCTGGTGTCCAGCATCACTCGTAAGACGCCCATGTTCTGACCCTGAATGCGATAATCAAATTTCAGACAGAAGCTGTTCTGACGCATGTAATCATCCAGAAGCAGGTTCATCCTCGCCTGCTCCTTCCTGTTCCCCACAGGACCTTCCAGAGCCAAGAAATACTCCCTTCCTGAAGAACCAAAGAGAAACAGCCACAGTCAAGGTTAATGCTTTTATTGGATTTTTTTAAAAGAGTGTATTTAGACCGTAACAGTATAAATAAATTTTAATATTTATTAAATTAAATTATAAGTGACAAGTGACACAAATAACAAAATATTATTAATATCGTAGATATTAATTGTTTAATATTATTGTATTGTTGATGTACTATTCCAGTAATATCATTATACTACTACTAAATATATATGTTTTAATTATATAAATTATAGTACTTTTAAATGAAACTTTTAGTATTTAATATTTAGTAAAAATGTAATCTTAATGTATGTATAATATATATTTATATATGAGCAATTTATTCATTTTTTGATCATATTGCTATTTCAGTCCGTAATGTTACATTTCTAATAAATATGCGAGAGGGATCTATGACTATGACTTGTGTTCATTTTCCCAGTGGACAGATTATTAATGCTGATTTGAGTTTGTACCGTTTTCATGATATCTGATGGTCCAGTCCAGATCATCTTGATCATCCTGCACCCATTCACATGCACCGCGATCAAAGTCACAGTCCGTCAGGAATCCTGCTCCAATAAACACATACAGCACTTCTCAAATCCTCTGAATGCTGGAAGACAGAAGCGTTTGGATGTAATCTGAAAGAGTTTGCTTACTTTCCTTCAGCGGCGCTGCCTGGATCTCCTTCGGCTCTGACTCTGGACCGTAAACAGGCAGAAAATCATCTGGAACTACAGATGAAAAACACACAGATCATCAAGAGCATTTCCAGCATCTCAGTCAAACCAGAAGAACAGCGAACGCAGCAGGTAATGATCCAGATGATGTTCCTGCAGCGCTCAACAGAAAACTGAGCCGAATCTGATGTGCTCCCAGCTTTATTTACAATAATGTTTTATCAATCTCTTGAATGAATAACACACTCAGAAAAACAGGACTTAAAGGAGTCATACCCTCGTATTACCTTGGATACCTACGGCTGTATTATAGTCTTTCAGGCCCTTCTAAAAAAGAAAATTGGAAAAAAAAATAAACACAGAGCTCCTCAGACCCTTATCTCTGTAGGCATTATTGTGTCGCGAGATCTGATGCGATATTTTGGCTGTCGTGGACGGTCATTATAATAATGCAAATGAGGGGCACGTTGATTGGTTGCAGGAAGGAGGGGGGTTGACACCGCAGGTAACGCTTTAGCATATCATTACAAACGGACATCATGGCGCAAGTTGTGAATGAACGCGACCGGCTTCCCGGCCAGTGTATAAGTATGAGGCGCCGTTTAGGGGTTAAATCAAACTTCATTCACGCACACATATGAAACACGCTTGCATATATACTAAGTACTAGTCACACATACATGTATATGAACTATCTACGCACATAAAGTTACTCATATGAGACGTGAGCACAGCACACACACACAAATATAAGACGTGAGCACACACACACACACAAACTAGACGGGGTCTCATGTAAGCGTTAGGCAATAAATAAACAATAACCGAATTCATGATGATCTCAGTCATTTGTTTTTTGCAAAGTACGTTAGCAGCCATTCCCCATACCTCGAAGCTAATGCTCCCGCCAGAGTTGTGCCTGGACGCGTTCATTGAACGATAGTTCATGAACTCATTCATGTTTTGGACTGAACTGAACGTACCGCATTTCTGCCTGATGAACGTTACTGTGAAGTCGTTCATTCTGGTGTCTGTGAACGCCACGCTCTCTCAGTTTAACTTCGTTCAGTAGGATGCCAGATTTCTATAAAGCCTTCCAGGAAAAAAAACCCACCTAAAACACACCGTAAACCGGCCTTAATATGTAGCGGAAAAAACACCCAATCTGGCAACGCCAGACTCTCTTGTTCAAAGTCGTTCATCAAAATGAACAAATCTTTTTTCGAGTCATTTCATTCATTTAAGGGGCTTTAAATGTTACTATTAACTGGCAAATTCCCCGAACACATCAACCTACGCAATCTTGATCATATTCTGAATTAAGAAATCATTATAATGCAGTCAAAAGTCCGTTTTTGCAGTCCGTTTACAGGGAACATAAATAATTACTTCACCTCCAGTCTTTCGTTTATTTGTCTAGTGACAGACGCAATAGCATACAATAGCTGCATTAGCAGTTATGCTGTTTGTTACACACAGTAGAGCAATAAAAACACAGTCTTACTGTTTCAATTGCAGGGAATTTTGTTGGAATGGCGCTTTTCCCGAGCTTCGATGCCAACTTCGCCTGATATTGCACCAAATTTGTGAAGGATTTCGGCGTACAATGTTTAGCACAAACACGTAATGATAAGCCAGTGGAAAGGTGGAAGGAACCGCGTCATTAAAAATGAATTTAATCCACTGGTCACTGATAGCTAGGTCCGTTCTTGGTAGAGAAAACACATTTACATGTTGATTCTGGCAGTCAACCACAGAGCAACTCACGTGTGCACTACTCCAGCGTCTTTCGTGACTGAATATGAGGGGGAGAGGGGAAGGGGCGAGCTTCCTGCTGCGGTGTCCATATATGGTATATCCTGCAGAAATCAAAATCTCGTATTTGAGTGCGCGTGCACGTGGGCTATTTTACAAACCCTGAGGTAAACAAACGCTTCACTTTTAAATATCGGCTTCCCGGCCAGTGTATAATCGTTAGGCAATCATAACATACATTGATTCTCGTGGAAAAGTGAAAATTGTGGGTCATGACTCCTTTAATATGAAGGAATTATGCTTTGTGTAAATCTCTGTAAAAATCTTAAAAACTAATTAATAGGTAATCTTCTCACTGTCTGTTTTCCTATGGATTTTTACAAATATATTGTCCTATTAAAAAGTTATACTGCACAATTAATATATTAGTGTGTATAATATTTAAGATTATTTGATTTGTTTCATACTGTACTATTAATTATTTTAATCACTTTCATATCTTATTCATAATAAATTTAAACAATAATTCTAGCATATTTATTTTGCATATTTATTTTACTTTATTATTATTCAATATGAATTATTATTTTATTTAAGTTAGAGGTCAATATTATGTAAAGCCACTTTAATATTTTAATGATGAATTAGTTTTATATATTTAATAACTTTTATATTTATTTTGCACTACCAATATTCATCTGTTTTTCTATGGATTCTGCTTTTACTGTGTTGACTAACCAACTCTTTAAACTACAGTATTTCATCTTCTCTTGGTGAATCAGGGAAAGTCCTCACTAGAAAGTGAACATCTGAAGAAGAGGAGAATCCTGCAAGTGGACACTTGTCTGAGCTGTCAGACTCTGGTGTGTTGTTAGGAGAGATGATGAAAGACAGTCAAACAGCTGCTCTGACGCAGATAATAAGAGGCTTGAGGTCTTTCTGTCTGTTTGTCTCTGTAGGAAAAGAGCGCTGGAAGATGTGTCTGAAGGCAGAGCTCATCTGTGTCTTGGGCTTGTCTTTTCCTGTCGGATCTCTAACATGAGTCTTGTCCAGAGATTTAGAGTTTCTAAGACATGTCCTTTCTTTGTGTTAAACATAGTTATTTTTCCTGCAGAAGTAAATGCAATCATGAAATCTGATGATGAGATTTGAGCTCTTTCATCTAATATTTGCATTTTATTTTATTTCAGATTTGATAGTTTTAGTTTAAGTTTACAATGACGAAACTACTTTGTAAAATGGTTTGGGTTAGTAGTTTTTCTTTTGGAAAAAAAGCTTCTTTTTTTTTCTTTTTTTTTTCAGTTTTAGCCCTTTAAGGACTTAAACTTCTTTTTGGTTATTTGCAGTTAGTTTTTCATTTATTACTTTTTTTATATTATTATTATTATTATTATTATTATTATTATTATTATTATTATTTCAGATTTCAATGAACAAATATATATATATATATAGACATTGCTGGAAAGTGAAAATTCATTTCTCACTTTCAATTGGTTGAAGAACTAAAATAAACTAAAACTGAAATAAAAAATACTAAAAGAAAAAAAAGTTTCATATGGTTAACTAAAAACCCAAAACAATAAAAAAAATGTTTTACTTGAAATAAAATATATTTTAACGTAAATAAAAACTAATGAATAAATAAATAAATGCTTATTTTATTTAAGCTAATTGCCATCTCATAATCATTAATATAACTTGATGTATGAAAAAAATAAATAAATAATAAACTAAGCTAAATAACAATAATACAATCATTTAAACTATTATTCATTATTATTTTTTATTACATTAAAAAAACTAATATTACTAAAAGCCAAAATTATCAGCATTTCAACTCAAATTAAAAAGGAAATGGAAAACTACCCATATTAACAGTATTTCAAAGATAATGAAATAACACTGAATCAAAAGATGTAGATTCCTAAAACTGAATAAAGGCTGAAAGCAGTTTAAGTGAGTGGAATTAAATCAGAATGACGTCTTTAACAACAATTTAAGTTTTCAGTTTAAAATATGCTTTTATCCATTCAACATATTAACATTTGATGGTGGAAAATGCCTACAGAATAAAATAATTATGTAAATAAATCCTGTGTGTTTATTTGTTGAAGTCTGCAGGATAACAGATGTGCTTCACTCCTTCACATCTCACATCAGAGCAGTTTAATAAGCACTTACTCCACCAGCACCAGTTATTTCCTCCTGAGCAAAACCCTGACACCGTCCTGCAAACGCTGCTTCCTCTCACAGGAAATAATACGAGTCAGATGCAGTTGTGGAATTGGAAATTATTCGTGGTTTCTCTGTCTGTACATGCAGCTGGGTTCAGTCCCAGCATGCCCTGAACACAGACCTCGCTCATCCACTCTGTGTTCTGGGCTTTGAGAAAAATACCTGAGCAAGGTGCGAAAAGCTCTAAACATAAGTCTAATTATTTGTTGCTAAAACTTAGACTATTAAAAATCGTTAATTGGAGATAAAATACAATTTCATATTAGACAAACAAACTTTAAAAATCCCAAAACTTGCCCTTGCAATTAACTAAAGTTTAAGTTCAAGTACTTAAAATTACTTTAACTAAAACATTAGTGTTGTTATTATTAAGACAAATTTAAAACTATTAAAAATAATTTTCATAAACAGAAGTTAAAATAAATATATTAGATGTAAAACCATGAAACGTAAACTTGAAAACTTGCTATAGAAAAACAAAATTAAAATCATTTTCATTAACTGAAATAAAACTGAATTAAAATTAAATTTCACATTAGAGGAGAAACTTTAAAATCACAAAAACTTGAAAATATAATAAAAATACCTGATTAAAAACTTTAAGCTAAAAAAAACTTTGCAACTAACTAAAGTTTAAGTACTAAAGTAAGTACTTAAGTAAGCAAAAATATAATATAAAATAAAATAAAATAATATTAGATGATAACTTTAAACTTAATAACTTGCCTAGAAAACTAACTTTAGTTTACGTCGAAGTACAAAACTGAATAAAACTAAAAGATGACTTGTTCTTGTTAGATAAAACTAAAATGATTAAAATTGATTTCATTAACTGAAATAAACTAAACTAAATTAAGTTGAAATTAAAATGACTAAAACTAAGATAAAATAAACTAAAGCTATATATACCTGTATATAAATGTAAAAAATGTATATACAAAAAATGACAAAAGCACATAAATAAAATTACTCAAATTATAAAATAATAAAAGCTAATTTTAAATATTAATAAATACTATAATAGTACATAAATATTATCAAAATAAGAGTTTTGCACTAAATTCCTGATAATACATATTTAGTCTGTCATATAAAACACAATAATACCAATCTTAAAGTAACAGCAATCTCTCGCAGATGTTTTTGTGTTGATTCTCGTTTTAGTCTGTAATGCAACAGACACCCAGTCTGTGTGGTTAATAATGCCTAGTGTGTTTATGAGCTGTATATCTGCAGCTGTGAGCGGGCTCAGCATATTACTCAGTGTATGTGCTCTTTAAATAGGACGACTCGTGTCAACAGTGTAAAGAGCAGTATTTTTAGTGTTACTCACAGAAAGCGTCTCCTCTGGGGTTCAGCTCCTCGTCCTCCAGCTGGTTTCCAGTGTCGTCTTCCTCCTCTTCCTCATCAGTAAACTTCTCCTCCTCTGGAAACACAGGTTTCTGCTCCGGAGGGCCGATGTAGACCTCACCTTCGTAGTCGAAGGGTTGCAGACGGAGTGGAGGCTCGGGGATGGTGTTGTCAAACTTTCCTCCCAAAATACGAGTTTTAGAGGGGAAATCAGGAATAGCTGCATGACACAGAAGATGGAACTCAATGCATGAGAAAACTGCAATGAAATCTTGTGTGCTGATGTTGAATGGTGTTTTGAAGCCATTAAAAATCAAAAATCGATATATGGAGCCTGTTTATTTGATTCATGCAATCGCAGCATCATTGCATTAATCATTTAATGTGCTTTATATTCGCCATAACTGCATGTCTGGATATGTATGAGGCTTTTCCATGCAAAGTGCATCGGTGGTGCATTACATCGTGCAAACATCAATAATTAATTTGTATGGTAACACTTTACATTAAGGTTTAAACATTAGTTAACTAAATTAGTTAACCTTAGTGCATTATATAGTTACATTACAGTATATATATATATATATATAGTCTGGTCCTATAGATATCTCATTAACTATTGCATGAACAAATGAGACTTTATTGTAAAGTGTTACCTATTGTATTTGCAAGGCATTAAATAGGTTGCCAAAGCAGAAATTTCCTCTTAATGCTGATGTTTGCAT
This sequence comes from Carassius carassius, assembly GCF_963082965.1. Classification (NCBI taxonomy): domain Eukaryota; kingdom Metazoa; phylum Chordata; class Actinopteri; order Cypriniformes; family Cyprinidae; genus Carassius; species Carassius carassius. The sequence continues at coordinate 31,540,621 of NC_081773.1, read as the reverse complement.
GTTGTTTTGAGTGTTTTCAGAAATCACATCAAATATCAGAGCTTAGAGGAAACGTCCTTCTGCACATACAGCCATTTAACATTTGCCCTGCATCGCTGGACTTTCTCACCGTTGAGAATCACTTGTGCATTTCCTTTTTTACCTTCCCAGGATCTGTGATAAAAAGGCTTGACTACAAAAACACAAAGGATTCGGTTCACATGAGTTAAATGATGTTGCTCATAGGTCAAAATACAGGCTACTCGCTGAGATCTCAGTTCAGTTTAAAGAAACAATTCACCCAAAATTAAAATGCGCTTACTCTCGGGCCATCCAAGATGTAGATGAGTTTGTTTCTTCATCAGATTTGGAGAAATGTAGCATTGCATCAGTTACTCATCAATGGATGCTCTGCAATGAATGGGTGCCGTCAGAATGAGAGTCTGATAAAAACATCACAATAATCCACAGCACTCCAGTCCATCAGTTAACATCTGGAGAAGACAATAACTGAAACACATCCAGCATTAAGATGTTTTTAACTTCAAACCATAACCATAATCCATAATAACACTTCCTCCAGTTAAAATGTCCATCTCCTGTTGTCTCTCTCATCAAAATCCAGCCACAGATTTGTTACGAGCAGTTTTGGACTGTAAACGCTGCTTAATCTGTGCAGATTTCTCTCCTGATTCAGACCACTTTTCACCGTAGGAAATTTTTTAGTTAAGAAATGTTAATGCTGGATGTGTTTCATCTTTTGTCTTCTCCAGATGTTAACTGATGAACTGGAGTGCTGTGGATTATTGTGATGTATTTATCAGACTCTCATTCTGACGGCACCCATTCACTGCAGAGCATCCATTGATGAGACACTGATGCAATGACACATTTCACCAAATCTGATGAAGAAACACACTCACCAAATTGGATGGCCTGAGGGTGAACACATTTTCAGCAAATTATAACTTTAGAAAAGTTTTCCTATGCCCTTAGATGTTTCTCCTAAAGTTCCTCAATGCGCGGATCCTCGTTCATTTCTACAGAAGTGCAGCTCTGGAATCTATGCAGATAAACAGCACAGAAGAACAGTTTCCTTTGACCTTCACTTCAGTGGGTTCGGTACAAATGCAGATATTTACACAGATGGGATTTCAATCGCAGACTTTCTCTGCTTGACCCCTGTGAAATTCAAGAGGCTCTTTAAAGGAAACACTTTGGAGCTGCTGATGATTCCTGCAGCATTTTCTAGAGATACCCACAAAAATTTACCATATGCAAAATATACAGTAGAAGTCAAGAGTTTGGACACAGAAACCAACCTTATTATTTTAGAGTATAAAAATAAATAATTTTCTTGAGGTGCATTGTTGCATTTTAGTTTTGTTAAGAATTTCTCACATGCATTATATTTTTGATTTATATTCTACAAAAATAATTTGAAGCATTGAAGAATTTAAGGTCTTTAAGATCATGAGAAACATACATCCGGTACGTATGTCCAAATTCATCACTAGTGATGTATATTTCAACCAAAAGCAATTGATTGATTGCTTTCATGTTTGATTTTGTCTCTCACCTGAACAATCAAATCCACTGCCACGGAAACCCTGCTTGCATTTACACTTGTAGGATCCATGAGTGTTGATGCACTCCGCATGATGACTGCACTTATGTGTGTTGGACACGCATTCATTTATATCTGAAAATACAGTGAGTTTTAGTGTTACATTTCAAATTATGTATCATTCTTATCCTTGTGTCACATCTTTCAGTTGCATATGCATTGCATATATCTAATAGATATAAAGCATAAGAGTAAATGCACATTGTTTCATGGGCCTTGATTCTGTACGTTTTTTTTATAATTCTCTCCAAGCATGTAAAATATTATTTATTAAAGGGATCTGAGTCATGAACCAAAGCAAGAGGCTCCAAATTGATCACAATATTTCAAGCAAGGGTATATCTGAAAATTAGAAAAAAGACTGTTTAGTTATTGTATGTGGAATTAAACTACTCATCCCACAATGCACTGTTACAATCAAATCAGTAATGACAATACAATGTTTCGAGCAATTCTGAGAAAAAGTCATATTACTACAGACCTTTTCTCACAACTCAGACTTTTTTCTTTTTTTTTCTTTTTTTTCTCAGTTTACATCCTGCATTTGTTTTTTTCCCCCTTTTGTTTTGTTTCTCACCACATAGCACCACAAAAAAAATATTATAAAAAGAAAATTTTTATCTCGCAATTCAGATTTTTTTTTCTTTCAAATGCAAGTTTATGTGTCACAATTCAGACTGTTCTTCTCAAGTTTTTATCTCACAATTTCGAGATTATATCTAGCAGTTCTAAATTTATATTCATAAAAGGTCAGAATTGTTTGTTAAAAGTTCTGAAACAAGTTTCATAAAATTCTTCCATTTAATATGATTTAATATTTAAATAATTATAATATTTGAAAAAGATAATTATTTCTTCCTTAAGAAGTTTTTGTTTGTTTCTTCTACAGAAGCAAATATTATCAATAAACAACTTCAGAGTTGCACAGCATTTAAAAAAAATGATGCATGATTTATCTTTTTTTTTAAATTCACTCCGAAATAAACAGCAAGTAATAGTGATTTAAACCTCAGATTTTTAAGTAGAAAAATTGAATCAGTATTTTTAAAACACGACTGCTGCACTCTATTATTAGGTCAATAATAACAGTTTCTTTCTTACCAACGCAGTCGTATTTCCCATTGAGGTATTTGAGATCATAACCCGTCTGACACTTGCAGTAGTAGCTTCCAAATGTGTTGGTGCACTGACGGTTGAACGGACACTGGTTTTTCCCGGTTGCACATTCATCAATGTCTGAAGAAGAAAATGAGGGAAACAACGAGAGTTGATTAGGCATCTTGACTATCGACTTTCATTGTTCAAAAGTGACTTATGAATTTCCATGATTTGTTTCCACCAGCTCTTGATTACAAGGATTTTTATAAAACAATTTCAATTCACAAATAAATGCAAACCAATTGAATATTTTAAAGCAAAGGACAACTAGATTCATTTATTTTATTTATTTATGCTTCCTTGCCTGTTTGCTTATTAAAATCAGAACAAATATCTGTCAATGAGGTCAGAAAAAAATCACTTAATTCAACAGGAAAACAAGATTATTTTTTTCTGACCCTACTGGCAGATTTTTTCAAATCTCATTTTAAGCATAAATTCAACTAATTGCCAGTGGGCACAGAAAATTTGACTTTACATGTTTTGTTTAAATTGAAATCTTAAATTCACTGATATTTCTGGGTAAATCAGGTTTATTTTAAGCAAAATTTAAATAATCTGATATCTGCAATCTCATTTAATCAGATGTAGAGGTCAAGATATTATTGGTATGATAAAGAAAAAAAACACAGAGCAAATCAAGACTTGAAATCGGACTTGCACTGAGCAGCTCCATCACTCTCATACGTTAGTGAGCAGTTAGTATAGCAACAGCTTCGTCTGAAGAGCGGGTGTCATTGAGCTGTTCTCACCCTCACAGGTCTTCCCATCAGATCCCAGCTGCAGGCCAGGAGACGGACAGAGACAGCGAACCTCACCCTGCACCTCCTCACAGCCGTACTGACAGTGAGCCAGAGAACATGTCCTTGAGTCTGCAGGACACACGACAAAACATCCACAGACCTTCACTAACTCAGACACAAACTCAGATTCAAAGGCTGATTGAATTAACTAGTGTACAAAACCTGACATCACCCAGAATAAAATGTTAAATAAAGTCAACTTTTAGGTCATTTAGTATGTGCATCTTAAATTATTAAACTGGGCTGCTGAACATGCTCAGTTTGATAACTCATAACCCATTGCACTGAAAACATTTGTGTTTTTGGTTAAAGCATGTCGACTTACGAGCACATGCAAATATTTGTCATTCTGAATTAGCTGATTAGCTATTAGCTTTATTTTAAGTCACCATTCGGGTGATTAATGTTCTATTTGTTAAAATGTCTTCAATTATATGGAATAAATTGTATACACTTGTTTTGGTGCATATAATTAATATGGCATTTGGATTTGTGCAACTAATTGATACACAAATTAAGCAAACACAAGATTTACATGAGATTTACATCAAGAATGTGCAATATTAATAATCATTTAGCTTCAAAATGATAGCTTATTGAACTTGGATCCACAAGTTTAGGAAGTTACTCTATTATTTAAATATACTGCAGCACAGTCACTTACTTAAATTATTAAACAGCAAGAACTTGCTATATCAAACCAATGGGCTGCTGAACATGCTCAGTTTGATCACTCATAATCCATTGAACTTAAACATTTGTGTTTTTGGTTAAAGTATGTAAACTTATGAGCACATGCAAATATTTGTTATTCTGAATTAGCCATTTAGCTCTATTTATTTTTTAAGTCACCCTTCGGGTGATTAATGTTCTAGTTGTTCAAATTTCTTAAATTATATGGAATACATTTTATACACTTGTTTTGGTGCATATAATTAAAATTAAATTTTGAGTTTGTGCAATTAATTGATACACAAACATTAAGCAAACATAAGATTTACATAAGATTTACATCAATAATGTGCAATATTAATACTCATTTAGCTTCAAAATTATAGCTTATTGACCTTGGATCCACAAGTTTAAGAAGTTACTCTATTATACTCACATTTATATATACTGCAGCACAGTCACTTACTTGCACAGGAGCCATCAGACATCAGCATGTATCCGTTTAAGCAGTAGCACATATAGCTACCAAACGTGTTCATACAGCGATGTTCACAGGGCCGAGGTTTTAGACCGCACTCATTCAGATCTGAACCCAGAGACAGAAACAGACAGGGTAGTCAAAGGCTGTGCACAAAGCATCATATTATTTCTGCATTAAATAGCATAAAAACTGTGTACAGTCTAGGAATTTACTGTATGCATGGATGACCTACTACATTTGGTAAAATATATCTCATGTAATCTCACAATGCAGGGACCTTCCATTGTCAATGTGATGAATGCATCATTAGTAATATCAGCCATGATACAGAGGAATCAGACCTTTTTTACTGTAAAAATATTACTGAAAAAACCTTATCTGACAATAGAGATTACCATACACTGACATGAGATTTGTTGAGAACTAGCCATGCCAGATCGCGCGAATGAATCACTCTTTTTAAACTAATCTGACAAACGTATTTGGGCTGAATTAGTTTGTGACTCAGTTTGATTCACAGTTCACTGATGCACTGAATCACTTGCAAAGGCAAACGAGGGAAAACCAACAAAAAAAGCCTTACTTGAAACAAAAATCCTTAACTTAACAACAATACACACACACACACACACACACACACACACACACACACACACACAGACAGACACACAAACTTAATAACAATACACACACACACACACACACACACACACACACCACACACACTAGTTGAAGTTGAAGTAACTAAATAAAATAAACTATACAAAGAACTAAAACTCATAAATATAAAATTATAGAAAAAATATATAATGTGTAAAAAATAATAAATAAAATAAAAATGACAAAAAGTAGCGTTGTCAAATGATTAATTGCGATTAATCGCATCCATAATAAATGTTTTTGTTAACATAATATATGTGTTTTTACTGTGTATATTTATTATGTATATATAAATGCACACATATGCATGTATATATTTGAGAAAAATATGTTATGTTTATACTTTAAATATATGTATATATATTTAATGTATTAATATATTTTAACATATTTAATATTTAACATGAATATAAATATATACGTAAATGCATGTAAATATTTTCAATATATATATACTGTATGTTTGTGTATTTATGTATACATAAATGTACACACACATATAATGTAAACAAAAACATTTATTTTGGATGTGATTAATCGTGATTAATCCTTTGACAGCACTACAAAAAACACAACAAAATTACTAAACATTCAAAAAAATATATAATAAATTAAAAATTTGGCAAAACACAAACTATAATACGACTCAAATACCAGTGGCACAAACCTTGACTACATGTCTTTCCGGTGTATCCTGGGAAGCACTTGCATTTGTTGGGGCCGACACACTCGCCGTGTTTGCAGCCCAGGTCACACTGAGCTGGTAAAACATTCAACAGTAGAGATATATTAAAGGAAACAGCACAGGTCAAATCTGTTCACAAAACCACACATCTGCAAACCAAAGCCAACTTCTGTTCTCCCAGATTTCCTCTCATAGTTCAGTGTGGTTTAAAAGCACCAAACCACAGAAAGAACGAACATATCATACTGTACTGTATGAGTTTGTGGATGGAGTATTCACCCAGTGTTTCCATATTTTAAATGACTAGCTACACTCATGAACAATTCTCAATCACTGTAAATACAATTATATAACACTGTTGTAAATACATAAACAAATAACATAAGATTATGAGAATAAAGTCATAATATTGTGAGATTGAAGTTGTAATATTTTGAGAATAAAATCAGTAGTCTCAAAATATTGATGTTTATTTTCATTTATTTTCAACTTTAACCTCATATAAGACATTGTTCTTCTATTGATACAACTATTCTAGTAATTTTGACTTTATCAAACTATTATAAATTTAACCTCACACACATTCTCGTAATCTGGAATGTTTTTTTTTCTACATGGCACTAAAAAGCCATTGTACACATACATTCTTGTCACTAATTAAATAAACGTTATTTTTAAAATATTGTGATTTTAATCTTGTTTTGCTAAGACTTTGTTCAGGTCATTTTGACCTTTTTGCTCAAATTATTATGTCTGTAATTTTTACTTGTTTTTATATCACATGTGACTTTATTCCTGTATTACTGTGACTTTATTCTCGTAATTTTGACATTATCAACATTTTAAGTCTTTAATCTCAAAATGCAATGACTTTGCTCTCATTTAGCTTATGCTCGAAACATTGTGACTTTATTCTCATAATCTTTGACTACTACTTTTTACTTTTTGCAATTAAAATGACATTTTATACATCCTTGTCTCCTAATTTTACCTTCACAGTGTCCTTTGCTGTTTTTCTTCCATCCATAACAGCACTCCAGTCTGCTGCCGAATCGACAAACGCCTTCCAAACTCCTCGCTGGGATCTGACGCTTTTCCCTTTCCAGAAAACAGCAGAAACATGTCAGTTTTACACAAAGATGGGAGGATTTCTAAAAATGCATTTAGATATGATCCAAAAAAATCACAATATAAAATATTTATTATTATTATTATTATTAATATGAAAACATATAAGAGCAAAATTGTAAAATTTATTATCAAATTCTGAGTAAGGATTGTTTCTACACGCATTTTTTCAGTATACAGACTGCCATGACTAGTTGACCACTGGATGCCTTTTAGGCTTTTAGAAGATCATGGGTTGTTTCAGGTGAAAATGAGCCATGATTTGAAGGTAAAAGTCTCTCTCTGGAAACCTGTGACCTTCATAGACTAATTCCAGCTGTAAAAGCAGCAGAAATGGGGAAACACACATGAATATCCGGCAGGGATTTTAACAGACAAGATGCAGGAACCTCTTCGTTTATGGCTCTTTAAGTGTTTAACAGATGCCTCTTACAGGAACCTCTAAAATCTCCTTGACACATTTCTGCTATAATTAAACCGTCCTCACTATTCACGGCAATCACACCTCAGCAGATGGATCAGGAGCAGAAGGTGTGTGTTGTTTACACTGACAGTTACTTGAACAGGTTTTCATAGACATTTCACATGCCTGGAAGAGGTTATGGATGAAATATTGCTGCAGAAAATATTTAAATGAGCTTTTACTTTTTATTATTATTTTTTTATTCCCATTGTATTTTTAAAAGTCTGATTATAATATGAGATTTCTTGCCACTTAATAAGAACATTTTATAAATGAATGAAATTGCTGCAGTGCACAATGCATCAAATAAGGAACAAGATGAATATCTATGAATGCATGTATCAGTCTGTTATTATATTGATACATTTAACACATACCTTTTTAAAATGTCATACATTGTATACTTCCATCTTGTAAGCTCATTTGCATTAAGTTAAACATTTCTCAACTTTATCCAGCCACTGTACACACACACACACACACACACACACACACACACACACACACAAGCACACACACACACACACACACACACACACACACACAAGCACACACACACACACACACACACACAAGCACACACACACACACACACACACACACACACACACACACACACAATGCTATTTTCACAATTTGTGACTTTAAAGATGATCTCTGTTATATTTGAAATCATCTGTATCCAAATGTGCTACTAAAATGAAAACAATAATTAGTGTTTGGCTGATATATCGGCCAGTATTTAGCATTTTTATAATTACCAACATAGTTTTTCTGTTTGGTTGATGTGTCTCATGACTTTTCTTTGAACAGCTCTGAAAAGTCTTAATACTTTATATTTTTTCTCTTCCAGGACAAATAAACATAAAAATAATATTGATGACTCATCCTGCACTACACAAATTTTCATCCAATCAGATGCTCTCTAGAATAATCAAACCCCTCCCAATTAATCTGCCTAGCAACAGAAAATCTATAGCAATATTTTACCTGCCACAGTAACTGATTCAACAGAAAATATGTCAAAAAAAAGACAAAACTGCTTTTATTGAGTGTGCAACATCCTCTCTGTGGTTCCAGATGTTTGTAAATCTGCGTGCTTCTCATGTTGGTCTCTAAATTTTGACCGGGCTCCAGCGGGACGGGGTGAATTAATGGACCGACGGAAATAAACTCTGTACAGCAGCAAATGGGAGCCA